>NC_092676.1:22439779-22742809 GCF_964355755.1 Antedon mediterranea
ATTTTAATAATAGAAAAATGAATATTTTTTAGATAAAAGTGTCCTTCTGCTCGCCACTGACTGTTGGTTACTGCTCATCAACTATTCGTCCACAACTTAGAAGATTGCAGCAAACAGTATTCTAAATTTGTTCTTTCTTTATATTTTGATATTTTAGCACAAAGTTTCACTTACCAGAAACAATTAGGTCTATGGCTACTGAAAAACAGTCAATAATAATTTGTTCTCTCATTTTTACAATATTTTATATATTTGTTGTGTCATTTTATTCGGCTTTTTTATTTGTATGCTACAGTATATTTAAGATGTTTTCATTTTGATCATTCTTTTCGGTATGTTTTATATTCTTAGGACCCCTTTTATTTTTTCACCAGACAACAAAGTCTTAAAGATAAACATGTTCTTACCTAACTTTGTACCAATATCTGACAGTTCAATTGTTTAAAGATTACCTACCATAGCGTTTCTAGTAATTGTGTTAATAATTTAGATAAATCACTTCACAAGATGCATCCAATGAAGAGTTTCACTGATGGAGTAGTAATCATATATTTAATTAGAATGAAAATTTATCTGGTTTGGTAAAAGAGATGGAGATAGATACTTGCACTTTGATTCACAAGTTAACATATATCTCTCTTAACATTTAACTGTTTACATTCAAAGTAATATTAAACGTATAAAGTTTGTGTTAGCTCATGTTTCCCTCTATTATTGATTTCATCGTTCTTATTTTTTTCTTAGGTTTTTTTTTTTTTGATAAAGAAAACTAGATTCGAATGAAGAATAATATGATTTTAAATAGGATCCCTCCCGGTCACCTCATTCAAACTGGCTGCGGGCGTTGGCAGGATTTTTAAAAAGGAGAAGATTTGAGAGGAGTGGAGCACATAATCGGCTGAGTACAGGCTATAGTGGCAGTATTTACCAATCGCACATGTGTGTTATTTCTCTTAAAAATATGAAGAATTTCACATTTAAGGAAATTTTTTCAATTACAAGAGTAAATGTTTCTCTTAGCTGAAGTGTAATGGTGAACGGTCACAGGACCGACAAGTTCTGTAGCCTTTAAACATCATATTTTGGAGGATCATAATTACCTCGGTAAACGCAGAAGAAAACTTGTTTAACTTAATTATTCGGTAACTTTATTCCTCTAACTCATTGAATATTTATGAGGCGTGACGCAAGTGTGGGCATCATATGACCATATATCAGTAGACGCGGAAGAAAGCAATGAATTATTTAATATCTTTATTCCTCGCTTAATGAATATGTATGAGGCGTGATGCAAGGGTGGACAGTCATATGATCGTACATCAGTATTTTCCTACAGTAGGTAGGTTTTAGATAGAAAACATAATTATGCAGTTTTTTCATTTAACTTAAAGATATATTATCCCCTGAATTTTAATGTCACATAATAGTTATTCCCTTTGACCAAAAACTTGATAGAAAAAAAAAAACTTACTGAATAAAATTTTATTTTATTTAAAGCAAAACATTGTCTGTCAGACAATTGGTTTTTGGCTGAATTTAACTGTTTATTTTTTCTTTTTATAAAGTGCAAACATAATTTGTTTTTGTTTCTTTTTCTACGGAAATGATTACCTTTATTAAAACTACAAAATGGCCTATTTGATTTATTAATCTTCATTTTTCATGTTTTTCAGGGACAGTACATCTTTAATAATATCGAATGTTTATTACCTGATGTAAATATTGACCCAATTCCTTCATAGCTTAAAACAAGCATTATTAAAAAAATATCCATATAAAAATTAACATACTACACATTTACAACTTTTGAGAACAACAGACCTCAGAACTTGGAAAAATAAATATCGGAAAGTTTATGAAAGCATGTCAAAACTATAGAGGGCATTATAACATTTTGTTTTGTTAAGATAGTGGCAACTGCACTATAATAGTAAACATGGGTATGGCAGGTGTGCCAAAGGCTGATAATGCGGTGCCAACTGAATTCAAAGTATTAAACAACAGATGAATTTATTTAGTTAGTATCTAGAGACGTTTGCCGGAATGGCTGCCAATGGGATTTCACTCATGCGAAGTGTATAAGAGATAGGAGTTTCATATCTTGCGCCACTTCGCACGGCGCTATAGTATCTTTGGTGTGTGCCGCTCAACCAGCAACTCGCTTTAAAATAAATTGCTGCCACATCTTAATTTTATTTTTACAGGGTTAGTACGATGGTTGAAAATCAACTTTAGTGAAGTTTTTATGGCTTGGATTCATGTGCAAGCGCTATGAGTGTTTGTAGAATCAGTTTTAAGGTACTGTATGTTGTGATGTGCATTTTGGAATTAAAAAAATTAACTTATTTCATATCATATGTTTTAGGGAAAAGAAACTCAACCACTCAGTGATATTGCTAAAATAAATAATAATTTCAAATGGTTTACATGAATATCTGTGGGAATAAAATGAAGGAAAAAATTAGTTGGATCCATTACATTATAGTTGGTGTTTTATTATCTAATAGGTATAGACTCACAGTAAACTTTCAGGGGATGCTTATTCAACCATACAAAAAGACACAGCGAAGATTGAGAGAAGTTCTACAACAGAAATATGGTCATCTGGATGGGAGCAGCGTTGGTGCATCTGAGGTAATGAAAGGTTTAGGTTCAGTCTAATGCGTGCATTTAGTATGACTAAACAGTTCCAAATTACTTTTACCACTACCTCCCAACTGGGAAAAAAGAAATAATGTCCAAACTATAGAGGGTGATATAACATCAAAAAATATATCAAACTATAGAGGGTGCTATTAGCTATAATTGTAAACATAGGTACAGTATATCAGACGTTCCAAATGCGGTGACTCATTTTTTCGCATATTTAACAATGTATGAATTTATTATAAAAATTGTACGGACCGATATTAGTATGTTTTCTATTCTCTTATCAATATATAGAGCCTAGTAGTAGCAGACCTACTGTTAAAATTACACATTATCAAATCTATATATAAATTTACGTAAGGGCAAAATTCGGTAAATCGCGCGTTATTTCTAGAATTTTTACTCGATGGTATATAAAGTTGGTTCTTACTTTCGGTACTGATTTTAACCACCTGATGTAATCCTGTTTACTAATTAAATTGAGTTAGATAATTAGTTATTGACAATTAAAACGAATTTTGGTTCAACGATTTGCCCCAAATAGGGGTGTTTTCCGATCGTGGTATACACTGTCTAATGGATATCCATCTTGAAAAATAGGCCCGCACACAATAATACGAGGATGTTTCGGATTTTCCTATCTCCTTCTAGGATAATTGTTTTTAATAGCTGAAAACCGGTTGAACAGCTCGAGTACAGCATCATCATGTTGATGTTTTCTTTAAAAAATACTATTTTGATAGATTTAATATACGTTTATACAAAAGGATTGCTTGGCGATGAATGGAACATTCCAATCTCTCCCCACATTTGGTATAACACAAGTAGGTAAATTTATGTGTCTTTCGGGGATAAAATTAAAAACCTTTGACATTAAATACATAAACCATTTTTGTCCCATTTGAAGCACAATTTTTTTTGTTACTGTGAGTGTGGTGTACTGTTTAAATACATAATTAAACTTTAATACTGACAGTTGCTTCTTAATAGTATTAATTAATAATTATAAAAAAATATAAAAGTCGTCGTGGTGTATCGTTACATGTACTTTACTATTTAAATCGACTATGACAGTGACAGTTTCAATAAAGTATTAAATCGCAAATATTTAGTGGTTTATTATTTATAAAACATAAAAACAAATATACGGATAAAGAATATATTTAAAAATGGTTCCTCTTTGCACCCACCCTCTTACCATCCCTTAACCCTAACATGTTAGTACATACAAAACACAAATTGGGTTTGTTTACTCAAGTACTTCCCGGGGTACTAATTTAGTTGGCTACATAAATCACTGTGTCTGTTTATTACGTACATTTGAAATCGCCAGTTTTTTACGCTGAAATTACTATGTATTCGAGAACCATCTGTGGGCACAGCCTAGATGGACCATTTAGTTATACAATATTTAATATATATTTTTTTTAAAGAATTTAAATAGAAATTTAAATTTAGCACAAGAGCAGCAAACGCTCAAAATATCTCGAGCAGATTCCTGTGATTATATCGGGAGAGTTGTGATGTCTGAAAATGCATTGATATTGATTGCATTCATTGCGATGATATAATAAGTAAAAGTGTTTGCATGCAAAATAAGTGCGTAGAAATGTTTAATTACCTCATAATAATTTTCTCTTTTCTTCAGACGGTCCTTGACATCCCAGGCATGACAATGGCTCAACAGCAATATTACCCGTACGTGTATTACCCAATTGAAATTAACTTTTGGGACAGGACGTGAAGATAATTCCTCGCGCTCATTATGCAATAATAGGGTATTTTTAAATTGGATGAATAATAGGTGAAATAAAATTGTACGGGAGGGTGTATGTGTAACGTGGTGTTTAGTAGATGGTTATAGATTGTAATAGGGACTTTTTGGTCAACAGCTTCAACCTTAAGTTGTAACAACATGCATTATGTATGCTCCGCCCATTTATGCAGATTTGGAAAGACCTTGAATTCAAATAAATTTCAATTGGTAAGCGATGGATCTGATTGGCTGCATTACTTGCATTGCTTGTATGTTTTTTGCGCTACATTGTGTGAAACCAAGCTTAAAGGTTTTAACTTTTATGCTAGCAAAGTTGTTGCATATCATTAGTGATATAAGTGATACTAATCGCGTAATATTTGATGAAAAGTGTTTCGCGAAAAGATGAAAACTAGAGAGCTTAACAAAACACAATTTAAGATTGAGGAAATTTTCATTTAGATTTTTTATTTGCAGTGCCCGCAATTAAAAGGTGTAGTTTAATTATAACCATGTCAATTTACTTGTATATTAAAGCTAAAACATTATTCACTTAATAAAAATGCAAAATCCATTTCACATTCTGACGACATGTGTGTATATGTGTGAACACAAGTTAAGTTGAGGATCAAAAAGTCTGTAATAAATATTAAAGTAAATCTATTAAATATAAATACTTGTTCTGTATATAAAATGTTTTATGAATTCATTTTAATATATTATATATATAAAAGGTATATAAATAAGTAAGTTAATTGTACTAAATTTCTTTAAATATTACATCTAGTCATGTTTCGTGGTAACCATTTTCTTTTGCTTCTTCTCAGACTAGATTCTGGATGGTGATTAAGATTCGGCTTAATATTCATAAAAAGTTTGTCACACATGGCGTGTCATACTATACTTGAGCTAAAATTAATTCATCTTCATAAAAACTGCCGCTAGTGGCGTTATGTAAAAAGAAACAATTCCTGAAGACTTATGGCAAAATTAAATACAAAACCAAAAATAAATTTATCTTTGAAATTTAATTTAAATTACAAGTAAATATGTTATGCTCATTTCGTTCAAACCATGACCTCCATCAATTATGTACATCAATTACGATTTTTGAAGCATCATCAAATAAATTTTGTGTTGCCCAATCACGGTGTATCATACAATTCTAGTCATCGAGTCCTTGCGCATTACACCCAAGAATACATTAAGTTGAATGATATTAGAAATTAAAAATGAATTTAGAATGTATTTAAGTATTGTAGATTGTAGAATACAAAATATATGAGTAACATTTCATATCTAAAACTATAGTAAATATTATTTACGTGTATACTAAATTGTTACTCGATGTCTGTTACTATCAAACAGTTTCCCAACGGAATATACTTATATTTATTATATATTGTGGAATATAATAAATGACAAGTTAAAAGTTTTTTCAGTTCTTTTTTTTCAGATTTTCTGTTGTATAAATAAGTTTTTTGGTTTCTTTGTTTTGTTTTATATATATATACTGTAGGCTTATATTAAAGCACTCTTCCCTGATTAAAGCAAGTTATATAACAAAGTAATAATTACAAACAATGAAACTTTGATTTAAACATTAAATACATTTTAAAAAGTACACATAGAATTTACGTCACACATGGGATCAACGAATCACACATGGGATTAACGAATCACACATGGGATTAACGAATCACACATGGGATCAACGAATCACACATGGGATCAACGAATCACACATGGGATTAACAAATCACATAGGCCTAAGTGGAATTTGTGTAACTGCCGGTTGCCGTACTTTGCATTTAAACATATAGACGATTGTATAAAGATAAGGATTGACTGAGGAGTTTATAGGGATGATGAATGTCGCTGCCCAAACATATATGTCATCAGGAATCCTCATCCAATCCATCTCAGAACCAATTGCCATTACTATAATCGGACCCCAGCAACAGAAATCAGTGAAAACTATTAACCCTAGTTTTCGAGCCATTTTCAGTTGCTCCTTTCTCATCTGCCGTCTGTTTACAGTGGCACCCGATCTTTTAACGGATAAGAAAATCGTGAGGTAACTCACTGCAATTACGACAAATCCGATTCCATTAAATGCAACAAAAATGGTTATAGCATACTCCCAACCTGGCCACCGACTTCTGGTTAGAGGTAATGCCAGACAAACACTTTCTTTTCCGTAATAGTTATCGCTAAAGTACGATATTTCAGCAAATTTTAGTTTATTTACTGCTGGAAGAAAACTCAGGACAATCCAGAACAACCATGCGAATGCGAGTATAATTTTACACTTTTTACTATTGAGACGATTTGTACTGAATGGATAAACGATGTTAACAGCACGGTCAATGCTCAGCATCATCAGTGTGAACACTGAGCATTGCCCAGAGAGAGTAGAAATAGCCCCGGCGAAGCTGCAAAGGAAACTCTTCTTCCACTCTCTTGCAACTTCAGAATACCTTCCTCTGTAATGTATGTCTGCACTTGAAATGATGATCAGATAGACTGCCATCAGCATGTCCGACGCGGCAAGGTTAGTGATAAGAATGGTTTGAACTTTGTTAACATTGTTATTGTTACCTGTCTTGTTCTTTTTCAATCGTCTAGATATGATGACAACTGAATTACCAATGATGGATGATATTCCAATTATCATCATTAAAACACGGAGATGTTTACTTTTTAGTAGATCTTCACAAGAAGCAAATGCATCAACGGGTTCGCATTTATCAATAACACCAACAAGACAACACAGGCGAGAGAAATCCGAGTACCTGTTAAATTAATTGTAAATAGTTAATAAGTTTAGTGATTTCGACTTTTGGAAAATAAATGTTGTGAGAATACATTAAAATATTGTACATATTAAACCTCTAAAAATTTACAGTAAACATTATCAAAATCAGTTTAAAAATCACTTTAAACAGGATTGTCGTTATATGAAGCCCCATGGATATATCATAGATAAAAAATAGTCGGCATCTCGCACATACAACACATTATCTCTATGTATGACTTTCTTGTACGTACATTTTATTATCTCGTATGCCTATACGTACAACTTATTATTATCTCATACGACTTATTATTTCAAGCTTATTAAGAGTAACTTCGAAATTTGGTTGAATTTCAAAGAAAACTAATTTTATTTATTTAATTTGAATCCAGCTAGCACGTGACAATTTCAGAATGAGATGAAGGTCTACAGATGTGACACTGTTTTGACCAATGATAACATACTTGTGAACCTAGTGCCACTAATAAATTATAGTTGCAATAAATAATTTCAATATATTATGAAGACTAGAGGGTCAATTGGTCGTCGAGCTAAAGAGCCACCAATTATTAGTATAAGTACGAGGCTGACTCCTAGTTCTGGTGGTGGTTTCTTGGCTAAGGACTATAGACAGTAGGTCCAGTGTACATGTTTGTCCATCTGCACTTAAAGAATTCAATTTGGGATGAGTAGGGGGTTACACCAGTGTACCGATTCACAAAATAGCCTCTGTAGCACCTATATATCTGATAGCTATACAATAATAAAAATAAAATAAATAATATATAACTACAACAATAATATTTGTCATGGCGTATATGCAGGTATATCATTACTTACAATCGTTTTAAGTTTGTTAATTTTTCAAACGTCCTATCTCTGTACACCTGTAAGTTGTTACCCCTTAAATATCTAAAAAAGTAATAGACGGAAAACAAAAATATAATAAGGTGTTGTAACGGTTTGTATAAGGCAACTGATTGCAAATTTCCTCATTTTGATTTGAATTAGTTTAAATTCAATTTCTTCTTTAGATTTTTAACAACTCATTATTTTTCTTTCACACTTTCTATTCTCTTTGTTTTCATTAGCATTTTCTTAATTTGCTTATTTTTACAAAAACCCTTGAAATAAGTCTGATGACTTTCATGGTCCTAATTGTACCTATTCTGTTTGTCCTTGTCTGTTTCTCATTGTTATTTGATGTAGTTAAGTTTAAATTTGATAAACAAAGGAGATTTTAGAAAATAATTAAAGTAGAGTAGAATTTTAAATGATTGTAGTATGTATGATACAATAGTAGTACGAACCTGTTACATATGTATACTATAATATAATTCAATTTAAACTATGTTTCAAATTTTTTCACTGCTTAAAAAAACAGTAATATGAATAAACCTTTTGTTCTGTACACAGAAATACTCAACATTTTGAAAACTACAATGTTGTTTGATATTATTTCATCAATTACATCTTAACTTTTTTTATCGCAATCAATTCATAAAAATGAAAACCAAATAATCATACAGTTCATGCATAAATGAAACTGCATAAGAAATATATAGTGTAACTTACAGACAATATGAATTATATAGATGCCACACCTTAAGCCTGTTTTCCTGTCGACGTTATTCGACGCTATCGTCGTTGATCGCTAACGATCGTTTGAAAACGATCAAGTTGAAATGACAACAATAGCGAGTACCTTTTCCTGTAAATCGTTAACATTTCAATGTTAACGTAGAAGATCGCCGATTATTGTTACCGATACCGTCGAATAACGTTGACAGGAAAACAGGCTTTACATGAGAAGTACTCAAAGTATTCTCAAATGTAGGTGTACTTAGTATAAAGTACGAACACACAAAGCTACTGTCAAGTATTTATTAAATTATCATCTTTTGTTAATTGCAATCAAATCAGACAAAAATCAAACGAAAACCAAATAATCATAAGTAGTCATCTGTATATAAATTTTAGTGCTACTTACAAATGTGAAAGTAATGAAGCAAAAGGAGAGAATGCATCAGGATCTATGGTAGTTATAGAATTGTTATTTAAACCCCTGTTGAAAGATAAATTAATAATAGACAACAGATATTGAGTAATGCGTCACATTATTAAAAAAATACATAATTTTCATTATCATACGTTAAAAAATTGTAAAAATAAAATTTTATTTCCATAGTTAAATAAAAAAAAAAATTAAATTTCATGACTTTGTTATTTTATTATTTAATTCTGTTGCCTCAAATGTTTACATTATTAGACTGCATGAGTATAGTTTCAACTCTTATCTTGTCAAAATAATATACCACAGTATATTATGAAAACCTTTTTTTTTCTCAGACAAATTACTGCAAACAATTTAAATTAATTGATTGAGAGAGATTATAATTTGCAACATTATTGTTAATAACATATTATTTCAAAAAGTTATATCTGAGAAAAAATAAATAACTCATTCATTTAAAGTAAGATAAAATTATGTTATGTTACATATAATATAGATATTAATATTAATACAGCTGTAATTTAATTAAGAAATTAAGACAAATTTGTAATAAACAAAGCAATACACACTTACAGTATTTTCAATGCTGTCAAACCAGCAAATGCATTGGCTGACAATGTACTTATTTGATTATTATTCAAGTACCTCAAATAGAAAAATAATGCACAAAATAAGCACATGGAGTAATCACAATATCAATTATGTTTGTCTTTATGTTTCTTCAACTGTTTAAATTATCTACATCAGTAATACTACATCATAGTTATACTGCATGAATATATTGTCAAGTTTTAAATATTATTATTGTTAATAAATATTCTTCAAACAATTTAGATTAAGAATTCTTATTAATTTTTAATATTTGACAAAAAGGATCTATGGTAGTTATAGCATTCTTCTCTAAATTCCTGTTGAAAAATAATAATAGGCAACATTTTATTGAGTAATGCATCACATTATCTAAAAAAATACGTAATTTTCATTATCATAAGTAGAAAAACAGTAAAAATTAAATTTTATTTGCATAGTTCAATTATATAAAAATTAAATTTCATGACTTCATTATTTTATTATTTCACTCTGTTGCCTAAAATGTTTACATTATTAGACTGCATGAGTATAGTTTCAACTCTTATACTTGAATCATGTCAAAATAATATACTACAGTATGTTATGAAAAGATTTTTTTCTCAGAAAAATTACTGCAAACAATTTAAATTAATTGATTGAGAGAGATTATAATTTGAAACATTGTTAATAAAATATTATTTCAAACAATTTTTGATATCTGAGAAAAAAATTAACTCATTCAATTAAAGTAAGATAAAATTAAAATTATGTTATGTTACTTTGTTAAACCTACAATGTAGATATTAATATTAATAAAGCTGTAATTTAATTAAGAAATTAAGACAAATTTGTAATAAACAAAGCAATATACTTACAGCCATCCCAATGCTGTCAAACCAGCAAATGCATTGGCTGGCAATGTACTTATTTGATTATCAGACAACAACCTCAAATAGAAAAATAATGCACAAAATAAGCACATGGAGTAAATCTATATTATAAGTGAGAGAGTTTGTCTGTTTGTCTGTTTGTTCGTTATACAAAATTTTGTTACTGCACATAATCTTACATATGGGGTATCAAAATGACCGCAATTGTACCGGGAATGTTCTAAGCTATATTTCAACATCATCCGCCACCTAGGATCCAAGTTAGGGACCAAAATGTGGTCAAAACCCCCACTTTCGATGTTTGTTCGTTATAAAAATTTCTGTGTCTGCACGTAACCATACGTATGGGGTATCAAAATGATGGCAATTGTACCCGGAAGGTTTTAAACTACATTTAAAAAAATTCCCCCGACTCCTGGGGTTTTTGTGGAATGGGTGGGGGGGGGGGGGTGGTTGTGTGGTGGTTTGTGATGTCATTTTTGCTAGGGCTCGGGGTTGTAGGCTATCGAATTGTAAAATTATACTACAAAAGTTTTACAGTATTTGAATTATCCTCAGCAAGGCGTTTGGGGAAATATAGATATAGCTATACATATTTCATTCATTAAACAATATGACACCTATTCAATTACACATTTAGCAAAGTACTTTAACCATATCCAGCTATTTGTTGGTCTCTTGGATTGCCTCATTACAGACATCCATACCTGTGTGAACATACACATGTTGTTTACTGTTACTGTGTTCAACTACATCACCAATCCTCCAAGGAAAAAAACGTACATTGTGGGAGAGTGGGGTTGGGAGATAGGGTTTGGGAGTTTGGTTTCAGGAGAGAGTGGGGATTTTGCTTACACCAGAATTGTGGTTGGAAACTTTTAAAGTATTTAATCATCCCTGGGAAGCGGATGGGAGTTTGGGGTGGGGATGTACATCTAGGCCTATCACCATGACCGAAACTGTATTTGGAATGTTTTAAACTACATTTGAAAACTGCCACTGAGGGATTATGGGTTGGGAGTGATAATAATATAAATTGTACTGGAACCGGCTTCAACAGATCACCCAGTGTATCTGGCGTGTGTTTTTTGTAGAGGGAGGAGGAGCGAAAATACTAGCGTAATGAAGTAGCCTATATGATTGGATTGTACTAGGAAAAGTTACTAAATTTGAACTGTCCAGGGGAGGAGTTAAGGTTTGTTGATGGTGGCTGGGGTGGTGAAAGGAGAAAGATGGCTGGGTGCCCGCAGTATCTAAATTACAAATTTTAATTATCAGCCAATATGACACCTATTCATTTACACAATTTACAACGTACTACAACCATTATTAGACCCATCGTAGTTATGAATACTCCTCTCAATTCGAAGCTTAGGTTGAATTGAATTTGTCCATCACTGGGAAGATTTTGTTTTTAAGAAAGAGTATGGGGTGTTGTTGAGGGGTCGATGTTGGTGAGTATAGACAGATACTGGCGTCGGGTGTTATGTACTGAGAAGGCTGTAAACTAATTTTGAAACCCGCCCTGGGGCGGGTATAATTGCTAGTATAATATAAATTATTTTTGTCTTTATGTTTCTTCAACTGTTTAAATTATCTACATCAGTAATACTACATCATAGTTATACTGCATGAATATATTGTCAAGTTTTAAATATTATTATTGTTAATAAAATATTCTTCAAACAATTTAGATTAAGAATTCTTATTAATTTTTAATATTTGACAAAAAGGATCTATGGTAGTTATAGCATTCTTCTCTAAATTCCTGTTGAAAAATAATAATAGGCAACATTTTATTGAGTAATGCATCACATTATCTAAAAAAATACGTAATTTTCATTATCATAAGTAGAAAAACAGTAAAAATTAAATTTTATTTGCATAGTTCAATTATATAAAAATTTAATTTCATGACTTCATTATTTTATTATTTAATTCTGTTGCCTCAAATGTTTACATTATTAGACTGCATGAGTATAGTTTCAACTCTTATCTTGTCAAAATAATATACCACAGTATATTATGAAAACCTTTTTTTTTCTCAGACAAATTACTGCAAACAATTTAAATTAATTGATTGAGAGAGATTATAATTTGCAACATTATTGTTAATAACATATTATTTCAAAAAGTTATATCTGAGAAAAAATAAATAACTCATTCATTTAAAGTAAGATAAAATTATGTTATGTTACATATAATATAGATATTAATATTAATACAGCTGTAATTTAATTAAGACATTAAGACAAATTTGTAATAAACAAAGCAATACACTTACAGTGTTCCCAATGCTGTCAAACCAGCAAATGCATTGGCTGACAATGTACTTATTTGATTAACAGACAACCACCTCAAATAGAAAAAGAATGTACAGAATAAGCACATGGAATAATTACAATATCAATTATTTTTGTCTTTATATTTCCTAATGTTTAAATTAGTAATACTACATTATAGTTACACTGCATAGTATAGTGTCAACTCTTATACTTGAATGATGTCAAATATACTATGTTAAAATAGAATATTGTTTTTAATTTGTAACTCAGACAAAATCACTACAAGAAATGATATTTCTAGACAAACTCACTCCAACAAATTTTAATTAATTGATTACAATTATGAAAGAGAAAATAGTTTTAAATATTATTATTAACAAATTATTTTTTCAAACATATACAGATTAAGATTTTTTATAAATTTGTAATATCTGACAAAAAGGATCTATGGTAGTTATAACATTGTTCTCTAAATTGCCGCAGTTGAAATATAAATATATCACATTTGATTTTCATTATTGTAAGTAGAAAAAAAAATTGTACTTGTATAGTTAAATCAAATAAAAATTAAATTTCATGACTTCATTATTATTTTAATATTTCACTCTGTTGCCTAAAATGTTTACATTATTAGACTGCATGAGTATAGTTTCAACTCTTATACTTGAATCATGTCAAAATAATATACTACAGTATGTTATGAAAGGACTTTTTTCGCAGATAAATTACTGCAAACAATTTAAATTAATTGATTGAGAGAGATTGTAATGTATTGTTAATAAAATATTATTTCAAACAGTTGTTGATATCTGACAACAAAATAAATAATTAATTCATGGTGGATGAATTAACACTTGTGTTTTAAGTTATTGTATAAGATCATATTATGAAATGATGTAATAAATAAGAATATCTTAGTTACTATGTTAAACCTACAATGTAGATATTAATATATATACAGCTGTAATTTAATTAAGAAATTAAAGACAAGTTTGTAATAAATAGAGTAAGTAAACAAAGCAATACACTTACAGGGATTCCAATGCTGTCAAACCAGCAAATGCATTGGCTGGCAATGTACTTATTTGATTATTATGCAACCACCTCAAATAGAAAAAGAATGCACAGAATAAGCACATGGAGTAATCACAATATCAATTATTTTGTCTTTCTGTTTCTTCAAATAATTAAATTATCTACATCAGTAATACTACATTATAGTTATACTGCATGAATATAATTGTCAAGTTTTAAATATTATTATTGTTAATAAAATATTACTCAAACAATTTAGATTAAGATTTCTTATTAATTGTTAATATCTGACAAAAAGGATCTATGGTAGTTAGGCCTATAGCATTTCTCTCTAAATTCCTGTTGAAAGATAAATTAATAAACAACATTTTATTGAGTAATGCATCACATTACTAAAAAATACATAATTTTCATTATCAGAAGTAGAAAAACTGTAAAAATAACATTTTATTTGCATAGTTAAACTAAATAAAAATTAAATTTCATGACCTCATTATTTTAATATTTCACTCTGTTGCCTAAAATGTTTACATTATTAGACTGCATGAGTATAGTTTCAACTCTTATACTTGAATCATGTCAAAATAATATACTATAGTATGTTATGAAAGGACTTTTTTCGCAGATAAATTACTGCAAACAATTTAAATTAATTGATTGAGAGAAATTGTAATGTATTGTTAATAAAATATTATTTCAAACTGTTGTTGATATCTGACAACAAAATAAATAATTAATTCATGGTGGATGAATTAACACTTGTTTTTAAAGTTCTTGTTATAAGATCATATTATGAAATGATGTAATAAATAAGAATATCTTACTGTGTTTAACATACAATGTAGATATTAATATATATATACAGCTGTAATTTAATTAAGAAATTAAGACAAATTTGTAATAAACAAAGCAATACAATTACAGGGATTCCAATGCTGTCAAACCAGCAAATGCATTGGCTGACAATGTACTTATTTGATTATTATGCAAGTGCCTCAAATAGAAAAAGAATGCACAGAATAAGCACATGGAGTAATCACAATATCAATTATGTTTGTCTTTATGTTTCCTAATGTTTAAATTAGTAATACTACATTATAGTTACACTGCATAGTATAGTGTCAACTCTTATACTTGAATGATGTCAAATATACTATGTTAAAATAGAATATAGTTTTTAATTTGCAACTCAGACAAAATCACTACAAGAAATGATATTTCTAGACAAACTCAGTCCAACAAATTTTAATTAATTGATTACAATTATGAAAGAGAAAATAGTTTTAAATACTATTATTAAAAAATTATTATAATCAAACAATTACAGATTAAGATTCTTAATAAATTTGTAATATCTGACAAAAAGGATCTATGATAGTTATAGCATTGTTCTCTAAATTCCTGTTGAAAGATAAATATTTATTACATTTTATTTGTAAAAAAAACTATTTTATTTGTATAGTTAAATAAAAATTAAATTTCATGACTTCGTTATTATTTTATTATTTCACTCTGTTGCCTAAAATGTTTACATTATTATACTACATGATTATAAGTTTCAACTCTTATACTTGAATCATGTCAAAATAATATACTACAGTATATTATGAAAACCTTTTTTTTTCTCAGACAAATTACTGCAAACAATTTAAATTAATTGATTGAGAGAGATTAAAATTTGCAACATTATTGTTAATAAAATATTATTTCAAAAAGTTATATCTGAGAAAAAATAAATAACTCATTCATTTAAAGTAAGATAAAATTATATGTTATGTTACATATAATATAGATATTAATATTAATACAGCTGTAATTTAATTAAGAAATTAAGACAAATTTGTAATAAACAAAGCAATACACTTACAGGGTTTCCAATGCTGTCAAACCAGCAAATGCATTGGCTGACAATGTACTTATTTGATTATCATACAAGTACCTCAAATAGAAAAAGAATGTACAGAATAAGCACATGTAGTAAATACAATAAAAATTATTTTTGTCTTTATGTTTCTTCAACTGTTTAAATTATCTACATCAGTAATACTACATCATAGTTATACTGCATGAATATATTGTCAAGTTTTAAATATTATTATTGTTAATAAAATATTCTTCAAACAATTTAGATTAAGAATTCTTATTAATTTTTAATATCTGACAAAAAGGATCTATGGTAGTTATAGCATTCTTCTCTAAATTCCTGTTGAAAAATAATAATAGGTAACATTTTATTGAGTAATGCATCACATTATCTAAAAAAATACGTAATTTTCATTATCATAAGTAGAAAAACAGCAAAAATTAAATTTTATTTGCATAGTTCAATTAAATAAAAATTAAATGTCATGACTTCATTATTTTATTATTTCACTCTGTTGCCTAAAATGTTTACATTATTAGACTGCATGAGTATAGTTTCAACTCTTATACTTGAATCATGTCAAACTAATATACCACAGTATGTTATGAAAGGATTGTTTTCTCAGACAAATTACTGCAAACAATTTAAATTAATTGATTGAGAAAGATTATAATTTGCAACATTGTTAATAAAATATTATTTCAAACAATTGCTGAAATTTGACAACAAATAAATAACTCATTTAAAGTGAGATAAAATTATGTTATGTTACTATGTTAAACAAACAATATAGATATTGACCGTCTGAGAAAAGAACATCGCGGTATGGTGGACAAGATCGATGACCTCGAACAGTACAGTAGGCGCAACTGCCTACTAATTCACGGATAGTCTGGGTTCCAGACGGAGTTTTGTCTTAATATTAGTAAAAAGATAAATATTTTGGCACATATGGCGTTTCATACGTTTACTACTTGATTTTGGATACTCCGTCTGGGGAAACACGCACAAGTCACGTGGTTTGACACCAAGAATTCTTGGTGCATACGATTATCCGGTTGACTAGTTTCAGCTGCATGCGATTGGCTACTCACTCGTACACTATTTTAATATTCATATTTCAAAGACTCAACATCTAAGATGATGCGCATGCGCTATTTTACGTTTAGACAATGTGTACTTGGGTACATCATGGAGATACCTCCATGGGTACATTGATGAAAGTTTCTGAAGGCTAGAAATGATTTTATCCCTGTCTGGTAATTATTTGATGGGATTTTTCCCAAGAACATGAAAACTCGTCTTGATATGATAGGCTACCTTCTCCGCAAATCAAACATTGGTTGAATGGATCATTTATTACGCGGAGATATTTTAATTTAATTCCCACCCAGACCCTGTCCTGTTCTGTATGGTGGTGTAGCCCTGTTGTGTGCCGGTGATGGTATGTAGGCCTACCTTATTGGCGTTTTATTCGGCAGGTCATACGTGCGAGTTGAGTAGGACCTACGAAGGAGGCCTAGGCCAAGGACTAAACAATTAATAAACAAAACAACTTGGCAACACGATTTTATATTTCAACAGCCTCGATCGTACATTCAGCACTGTTCGTATAGTACTCGATCTTTTTTATTTTGAAACAAAATGATCATTGGTTGATTCGAAATCCATATTTACATACCGCCCGCCCCATATAGCCAAATACGGTATCGTAACCTACTTCATTCTTATCGGATGCTTGCGGTCTGCAAATCGATTTCTATACGTGTTTCACAAGTCTGTATTTTCAGACAAAAATCGCGGTCGAAATAAAAACAAATAAATAAAAAAAAAGACAATACAGACTTGGAGTGTATTTTCAGACAAAAATCGCGGTCGAAATAAAAACAAATAAATAAAAAAAAAGACAATACAGACTTGGAGCAAGTCTAATTCACGGAGTACCCGAAACGGCAAATGAAAACACAGATACCTTAACTCTAGATATTATAACATCACGCATCTGCGAAGATATGGAACTAATCGAGATTGACCAAACTCACCGACTTGGACGGAAGAGAGTACTCCATAACAACAAAACATGCAGCAGTTCTAAACCGAGGCCTCCGATTATCGTAAAATTTTCCACATACCGCGCACGAGCAGAAGTATTTCGCAACAAGAAATTGCTTAAAAATTCTTCTTACTCTATAACCGAGAACTTAACACCTTCTCGCATGACCCTCCTGCGCGAAGCGGGCGCACATGCCGCTGTGGAAGCCGCGTGGTCGCTCGATGGACGGATCAACTGCCTTCCGACCTCCGTAATTTCTAGATGTAATTAAAACATCAACTATCAATTAATATTGCTTGTATGTTCCGCTTTGCGGATTCAGCTACAGTAAACCTTGATTGTTCCTGTCTGATCCCAAAATTATTTATATTACATTACTCCTGCTGTTGTCGTTTATCGTCATCATCATCTTTTATTATTATTATTATTAATGTTATTATTATTATTATTATTAGTAGGCTATTATAATTATTATTATTATTATTATTATTATTATTATTATTACTAGATGGTACGCTCGCTTCGCTCGCGTACCATCTAGGTCGTGCCCACAGATGGTTCTCGAATACACAGTAATTTCAGGGTAAAAAATCTGGCGATTTCAAATGCACGTACCGCAGGACTTAACTATAATACATTGTCGTTTACAGAAACGAATAAGTAGACACAATGATTTATGTAGTCAACCAAAATTAGCACCCTGAGAATTAGGCTTCCGAAAGAGAAATTTACCACAAAATGAGTCCAAATTGTTTATTCATTTAAAGAAACCCAATTAGGGTTGAGGGATGGGAAAGAGGATAGGTACAAAGAGGAACAATTTTTAAATATATTCTTTATCCACGTCAGTAACGAAATATTGTTTTCATTTTTTATAGGCCTATAAATAATATACCACTAACGGTGACTAAATATAGTAAAACATTTGCGATTTAATACTTTGTTAAAACTGTCACTGTCATAGTCGATTGAAATAGTAAAGTACATGTAACGATACACCACTACGACGTTTATATTTTTATGTAATTATTAATTAATGCAAACATTGAGAAGCAACTGTCAGTAATAAAGTTTATTTGTATATTACGTGTTTATATATCTAACAGTAGAGCCTACCCATAATCACAGTAATAAAGTTTATTTGTATATATTTTTTTACATCTAACAGTATTCACAGTAAGAAATGTTTGTATATATTTTTTAAAATCTATTCACAGTAAGAAATGTTCGATTCAAATGACGACCAAAAATGGTTAATAGGACGTATTTGCAGTACTGTATTGTCAAATTTATTCTCCAAGGGCTCATAAATTTACCTACTTGTGTTAAACCAAACTGGCAGACTGAGAGATTGGAATGTTCCATTCATCGCAAATCAATACATTTGTAATTAAACGTAAATTAAATCTATCAAAATAGTATTTTTTAAAGAAAATCGGCCTGTCTTCAACATTATGATGCTGTACTCGAGCAGTTCAACCGGTTTTCAGCTATTAAAAACAATTATCGTAGGAGGAGATAGGAAAATGCGAAGCGTCCTCGTATTATTGTGTGCGGGTATTTTTCAAGTTGGACATCCATTAGACAGTGTATACCACGATCGGAAAACACCCCTATTTGGGGCAAATCGTTGAACCTAAATTCGTTTTAATCGTCAATAACTAATTATCTAACTCAATTTAATTAGTAAACAGGGTTACATCAGGTGGTTAAAATCAGTACCGAAAGTACGAACCAACTTTATATACCATCGAGTAAAAATTCTAGAAGTAAGGCGCGATTTACCGAATTTTGCCCTTACGTAAATTTATATATAGATTATTATTATTACTAGTATTATTATCATCTCATTTGTATTGCTATACCATTCACTTGATCGTAATAGTTAATTGATAATTGGTACGGTACGGTATTAATAATTATTATTAATTTCTTTATTATAATACCATTATTATATTATTACGACTACTATTCAATAATTGTAACAACTGATATCCCTAAAATCACTATTATGAAGTGTATTGATTACCTATCATTATTATTCCCTTTGTTTTCATACTATTAGCAATACTTTTAATCAATAACTTTGAGAATAAACATTGTATAACTAATATTACTTTAATTACCAATAACTCTATTATCAAACATATATATTGGTATAAAAATAAGTAAACAACCAACCTCAATGCCTTAATTTAATTTAAAACTTCCATATTACGCAATTTTGTAGTGCTCTGTGCGATTATGCAATATTATTCCTACTTATAATTCATCTGATAAATCGAATATTTATAAACCTCATTATTATTATTATTATTGTTATTATTAATTGTTTAAATGTATACTCGTTCTATGTCTTGTGTGTCTTGTGATAAATGTATAAGGGTAGCCACATATGTTAACTGTGATATTTGCAATAAGCCTTCTCATGCAACCTGCGCAAGTTTTCCCTACTCAAATTCGCTCAAATTTTACTGCTGCAAATGTCTTGAAGAAACCCTTCCTTTCAACCACATAATTGATGATGATGAATTCAAACATGAAATAAAACAGTTAAACAATGATCATACCATAAATTATTCCAATCTGCAATCATTACTATTTAATCCTTTTGATCTAAACGACGATAATGATTACGACTATATTAATGAAATAACTAATCATAATGATAAATGTGAATATTATTTGAGTGATTCATTTAACAACAAAATAATCAATACAAATTCCAATCTCAGTATACTTCATATGAACTCCCGAAGCCTCATAAAAAACTTTAAGTCCATCACAAACTATCTTCTTACTCTAAATCATAAATTCCAAATTATTGGTTTTAGTGAAACCTGGTTGGATAACACCAACAATGTACCGTCTCCACTCACTCATATCGAAGGATACACAATGATAAAATCTAACCGTGCAGGTAAAAGAGGCGGGGGAGTTGCCCTTTACATTTCAGATGAACTAAATTTCAAAATCAGAAGTGACATAAATTTACCAACAAACCAAAATTATGATTCGTTATTTATTGAAATAGAATCTATTACCAAAAATAGCATTGTTGGTATTATCTATAGGCCTCCCAATAGCTCTTTTCAACCATTCATAAACAACATTTCTAACTGCATTGATTCAATAACAAAGGAAAAAAAACAATTATTTGTCTGTGGTGACTTTAACCTAGACCTTATAAAACACTCAACCCATAACTACACGAATGAATTCTTAAACACCATGTACTCGGCATCTTTATATCCTCTAATTGACAAACCAACTAGAATAACCACTAAAACATCTACACTTATTGATAATATTTTTACAAATGTACTTGACCAAAAAATAACTCCTGGTATTCTTTTTAACGACATTACTGATCACTTTCCAGTATTCCAAATCCTAAACAATTCCCATTCAAATCAAATAAAAAATTTAAAATGTAACAAAAAACATTACTCAAGAAAGATAAACCAAGAAAATATAGCATCTCTAGGGATTAACTTAATGAACACGAACTGGGACGATGTCTACCAAAATAACTCTGCAAATGAATCCTATAATATTTTTCTCGACAGATTTTCTTCACTATACGATACTCACCTCCCAAAGACAAGAACTAAAATTAACAAACGTAAACTTTGTAAACCATGGATAACAAAAGGTATAATCAAATCTATAAACACTAGAAATAAATTATATAAAAAATATATAAAAACACCAAATATGATTAATAAAACCAATTATATTACTTACAGAAATAAACTCACACGACTAATAAGAACATCATGTAAGCAACACTATACAAATAAGTTTAACGACTATAAAAATAACATTAAAAAAACCTGGAATATAATTAATAACATTCTCTGTAAAAACACCACAAAGACGCTACCTAGTTATTTTACAGATAATGGTACAAAAATTACTGACCCATCTCAAATTTCCAATAAATTCAATCGCTATTTTACTGATATTGGACCTAAACTTTCTTCTAAAATTTCGGCTACTCATGGCAACTTTACTGATTATCTAAGGAATCCCACTCAAAATTCAATTTTCTTCCAACCTACATCTGGTAAAGAGATTCTTGAAATAATTTCTAATCTAAAAAACAGTAAAAGTGCTGGCCTTAATGATATTGAACCTACGATTATTAAAGAAATTGGACCTTTTATTACCAGACCCCTTACCCACATTTTTAATCTATCACTAACTAATGGTGTATTTCCATCATCCTTAAAAATCGCCAAAGTAATTCCTATTCATAAAAAAAATGATTCCCATTCCTTTGAAAACTACCGTCCAATCTCAATCTTGCCTTGCTTTTCTAAAATACTCGAACGCCTTATATACAATAGACTTTACAACTTTCTTTCTTCACATAAATCTTTTCATGATAACCAATATGGCTTCAGACCAAAACATTCTACCGATCTTGCAATCCTTGACATTCAAAGTAAAATCTCTAACGCCTTATCTAAAAACCACCATACTATTGGCTTATTTTTGGACTTGTCTAAAGCATTTGACACTATTAACCACACAATTCTTTTAACTAAACTTAGTCACTATGGTATCCGCGGAACTCCTCTATCTCTACTCTCTAACTATCTACAAAACAGACAACAAATCACCTCTTTCGGCTCCTACTCCTCAGAAGTTCTTCCCATAACATGCGGTGTGCCCCAAGGATCAATTCTTGGTCCTCTACTTTTTCTCATCTATGTCAACGACATCATCAACGCTACCAAATCTTTTGAATACGTCCTGTTTGCCGACGACACGAACATTTTTTCCTCCCATCCTGACTACAACACCTTAACTAGAATTTTTAATAAGGAAATAAAACATATATCTCACTGGCTTAAACTTAATAGACTCTCACTAAATATAAACAAAACTGAATATATACACTTTTCTCCAAATAGAACATGCAATGACAATCAAAACACAATCCATATAGAAAACACTCCTATCAAAAGGGTTACTTATTCTCAGTTCCTTGGTGTAACTATAGATAATAACTTAAACTGGAAAACCCATATAACAAATATAGCTAATAAAATTTCAAAAAACATCGGTGTCTTAAAAAAACTTAAATATATTCTACCCTCTAATATCCTTTTTTCTTTATATAACACATTAATTTTACCTTATCTATCCTATTGTAACATTGCTTGGGGAATTACAGATACTAAAAATAAAACTCTCTGTCCATGGGCTTCCACACATATTTCTAAATTAGACAAACTCTTTAAACTCCAAAAACGGGCTATTCGCATTTGTACCAATTCTCACTATATAGCCCACACAAAGTCCCTTTTCTTTAAACTTAATACCCTAAACATCTTCGATATTAACAAATTACAAATCGCCACATTCATGCACAGATATTCAAACAATCAACTTCCAAATATTTTCAAACATTTCTTCATCAAAAATAATGAATTTCACAACTACAATACAAGAAACACCAACAATTACGCCACAATAAATTTAACCCATAACACAATCCGGAATTCTATCAAATACCATGGTCCTCTAGTATGGAATAATTTAAGTCAATCCTTACTAAA
The DNA here is from genome assembly GCF_964355755.1 of Antedon mediterranea. Lineage (NCBI taxonomy): Eukaryota > Metazoa > Echinodermata > Crinoidea > Comatulida > Antedonidae > Antedon > Antedon mediterranea. The sequence continues at coordinate 22,463,263 of NC_092676.1, forward strand.
TACTAATAACTTAAATACATTCAAATCCAAATATAAACAATTCCTTTTATCACAATACAGATCGTATTAATAAAACTTTTTCATCAAACTTTTTTTTTTTATTTGTCTCACCTCCTGCAAGTATATATGATAGTACATATACTATACCCTTTACGTTTGTCCTTTTGTTGTGTTTGTATTGTCCTGTAGCGTAATTGTGTATAAAAAAAAAAATATATATATATATATATATATATATATATATATATATAATATTATTTCTACTACTTTAATTAATATTTAATTATTGTCTATTGTAATTGATACAATAATTAGTGTATTTTGTACTGGTGAAACCAGGCTTAAAGCTCTATATTGAGCTTATTTGGTCTTTTCCAGGCTTTGCATTTTTTTATTTAATACTTATTATGTAAAAATATTAAGTTTGATGCATTGTGAAATAAAAACGAACGAACGAACGAATATTAATATTAATACAGCTGTAATTTAATTAAGAAATTAAGACAAGTTTGTAATAAACAAAGTAATACACTTACAGTCCTTTCAATGCTGTCAAACCAGCAAATGCATTGGCTGGCAATGTACTTATTTGATTACCATCCAAGTACCTCAAATAGAAAAAGAATGCACAGAATAAGCACATGGAGTAATCACAATATAAATTATGTTTGTCTTTATGTTTCCTAATGTTTAAATTAGTAATACTACATTATAGTTACACTGCATAGTATAGTGTCAACTCTTATACTTGAATGATGTCAAATATACTATTAGTACAGGCTATATATGGTTTGACCTTGAAAAAATTCTAATAAAAGGTCTTTTGGTATTTTATTGTAGCTTTAGGTGTGAATAATTACCAAAAAATTTTTGCAGCCTTCTACTCTAGTTGCTGCGTTAGTGAGATATTGAGGGTCAAAGGTCAGTGACCTTTTTGTGGCATTTGATGGCTCATAACTCCTCAACTCCTGGGTTTAAAAAGACAAATGTGGTGTCTACATCTATGGTTTAGTGGTCAAACAACAAAATAAAGTTTTTTCAAATTTTTGGTCACTTGTGCCATTGGTCAGATAGTCGGGGTCAAAGGTCATTGACCTTTATTCATTAATTGTTCATAACTCTTCAACTACTGCACCAAACAGGACAAAAGTAGTGTCTAAACCTAGGTTTCTGGGGTCAATAAATACAATTAACATATTATCAAAGCAGTCAGATGGCATCATTAATACTTTTTATACAGTACTCACAATACATTAAATATCAAATACGTCATTTAAATGATACGCGCAGAAGATTATCGTCATAAACAATTTAACTTTCATTTGTACACATTGATGGACTACACGTAGCTACCGTCATCATCAACATCAAAAGAAGTATAGTCCACTGCTTTAATAACATTCTCGCAGCCATCAACCTGACAAGGGCCACAAGCATTTGTGCATGGCATATTGGCTTTTTTGCAAGAACATCTTAAGTTGCTGCATTCGGTTTTGCAATTGCACCTAAGGACCTTCAAAAGTTCGTCTGGTGCATGTTTGTCATTTGTCATAATAGGAAGAATGCAGTTTTCATCCTTTTGCCATCCCCATTTGCATGGGTTAAGGTAATCACCATGGGCCCACATGTTAACCTGATGGTAAACTCTCAGACTATGAAAAAACGTTGCCGACTTGGTTGGTGGCAACTGAGATGGTTTAACAACCTTTGTAGATGTAGATACTTTCCGTTTAAAAACTCGCTCTCTTAATTCAGAGAGAGTCCCATTCTTTTCACCACCAAAAAGCTCCAACATTGCCATTCGCCCATGTTCATCTATTGTTGTCGGATCCTGGCCTGATTTCAAAAATGCTTTAGTACACATTTTCAATACATCAGACTTCTTGAACTTTCCTATAATTGTTTTCTTTCCAACATTTGCTATCCTGGAGACTGTATCACACCCTGTAAAAGCATGCAAAAATGGCAATGCTTGGCAAATTTCATTACCAACGGCTTTTTTGAGTGTTGTAATACATAATACTTTTTTTAGTCCATTTCTCTCGTTCAGGAAAAAAACAGGCTTGTGATGATCTTCGAGATGATACAGAAGAAGCACAATGAGGTCTGTATCTTCACCTACTAAAGTGACAGGTGAAGATTCTGCAACTGTTAAAGCTGCCTGAACTATGGTGGTGTCAGCATCGCCTATAGCTTGTCTAACTTTGCAATTGTGCTTCGTTAATTCGGCTGATAAAAATGAAATCAATCGCTTTTTATTGGCAACATTGCTTAGGAAGACTTCTCTGTCATACTTGCACTCGGTATTTAGGTTGAAGTTGACTTTATGGTTGCCACCCTTCCTTCTCTTTTCTTGTGCGTTGCCTTTCGTTGAAAATAATTGGTCATAACCATCGAATACAACATCAGCTTTGCCATACTTGTGGGTAGTATAGTCTATATAATTATTTACTATCCTTTCGAAAGATACTCCTTTAACCCAAACAAGCTTGTGTAAAAGATAGCCACCATCAATTACAAATCGATCAGTCATTGGCACTTCATTGTTTTCATACATTAGGTTTGGTTCAGTGATGTCTTCATCATTCCTTGTGGTTTGTTCACCTAATGTTGAGACTGCCTCAGCTATTAGTGCTTCTTTCAACTTTGGCTTATCAGCTGTCAGCATAACATATTTTCGTGAAAACAACGCTGGTGGATATGGAGCCAATTCATAATTGAACACATTCTTTGTATCAATTTCAACATTCTGTTGAATTATCAGTAACCGTTGAAAAAGCACAGTAGGGTCAATACTGATGTCCTTGTCGATCTTTAATTTATTTGTAGATCCCATTGTAACTGCTTTCTGGTTTCTTTTGAATTTATGCAAAAATGCACTCTTTCCATACATAGTTTTAATAATCTCATTCCCAACAGACTGGTATGAGTCCACATTTACTTCTTGACTTGCGACTTCACCAGTAACAATATTTCTTAGTGATGGATCTGATGAAAATGGAGAGTACTCTTTTAAAACTTTATACAGACGAGAAACATCATCACAATCTCTTTTCAGTCTTGCTGTTTGCAATGTTTCATGTTGTACACTTGTCACTAAGTCTACATTGGTGCATTCTTGCATAGCTTGGTTAACTGCTGCTCTATGCGGCATCGATTGTGTCCACAGATTCCGCTGTGCTTCTGTCATTCGACTGCCTCTTGTCAGCCCGCCTGATGTTTTGAGCGATCTCATCAAAGTTTGTTCTATGGTCAGATCTGAACTGAGTCCTGCCCAGAACTTGTCAGTGCGTCTTACTACATGGAAACCATTCTTGAATCTATGGTAAATTTGCGGGTGCTCTTCTGGAAGTTTCAGCATATGCTCTAAGAAGAAGTGTGATGATCTTAGGTAATTAAAATTACCACTTGCAGCCAGAACTGGTAAACTATCCTGAATAGATTTCAGCATCAAGTTCCAATTTCCAGAACGGTCGGCAGTCACTAAATTTCTGGCTAGCTTTACCATACTCATGTATTTCATAAAAAGGCATGACGTTCTTGACTTTGAATCCAACAACATTTTCAACTCATTTAGAGGTAATTCAACATTATATCTTTCTGGAATATCAATGATATTTGCTTCATTATTTTCAATCTTAGTATAGATATTTTCAAGTTTTGTGATTGATGCTGTAAGGTTGCTCTCTTCTTCTAACATATCTAACAACAACAAATTCAAAGACTTTTCCATGAGTAAGTGACCCCGGAAAGCTTTGTTGACTGCTTTTCCAGTAAGCATATGGTGAACTACATTTTCACCATAAATGGTAGCAAGAATTTCTTGCAAACCACTTCCTTCCATCAGCTTTCCTATTGCTCCAAGGAGATCCATGAGAAAGTGAAATCCACCCATCATGACAACTACGTTTTTCAGTTCTGGTGAGTTTATAATTATTTCAACAGCCTTCCAGTAGAGTGGTTGGTCAAAAGTAACTACCGCATCTTGGTCATGTTTCTTCGCAATAGTTGATACATAGTGTAAACCTGAAAGTAAACATGATCGATCACCTGAATACAAGTCAATCATTGGCAAGAAGTTGATTGTAGAAACTCCTGGATAATCTTGTTGACTGTGCACTCTTGTCATTATTCCTTGCCATAACGGCATTGGTCGTTTAAATTTAACACTGAATTCCCATAAAAGATCAACTTTCAATTCAACTGCAGGAAGCACTGGTAGCTCATGAAATATTTTATCTAGATGACTCTTTCCATAACCATATTGAAGAATCGGTATCTTTGGAGTTGAACTGGGAGGGTTGTCTTTTTGAGGTTTTCTACATATAGTGTGGTGAGTCATCTTCTTGGCTGGTGTAGTTGCCGCAATGATACCAAGACCATGAAAGCTTCCCTTTCCATCCAGTGTATTAGTATTATGGTCTACATTGTCTTGTGCAAACAATAACTGAAAGACATTTCCATCGTCTTCAAAGTCTTCTAGAAAGTCATAAGTGTTAGCAGCATTGATATAGTAACGTTGGACCTCTTCATACGACGCACAAAATCCTAGATTATGCAACTCATCTACTATGAATTTTGATCTTGTTAAATGGTGTAGTTGCACAGCCAAGCCATGTTGCAGTGGTGCCAAAACAGCTCTAGGTCGCACTGCCTGTATCATAGCCTGGCCAATGCTTGCTGACTTTATTGGCGTCTTCTCTTTGCTGAATAAAATGACAACAAAGGTGGCAGAAACTCTAAAGCTTTGTCTGCACTCAATTCTGATGTGTCTGGATATACTGTTAAATCTGAAGTTAAGGTCTTCATTTCTGCTTTTAAAAGTCTGGCAGCAGCTCCGACTATCTCCGAAGTTTCATCATCCAGGCTACCAACATTTCTATCATAAAAAGACCTGTTAAAATATAAGTTATAGCATTTGAAATATACATTTTGTTGTATCTAAAATGAATAATAATAAAAACAACCTTGTTACTTTTAAAATAATTGTACATTACTGACCTTAAGATTTCAGCAGCACTGATATTCAAAGTAACAATATCCTCTTTTCCTTGTTCTTCGATTATGTATATGTCATTCTTAAATCTTTCTATTAGTAGTTTCTTAAAATACCTTCGAGCATATGGTTCTGAATATTCTCCCATTTTGTCTAGAAACAGAAATAAATAATATGATTGATTTATGTTCATTTTGTAACCTACACAAATATTTGTTAATCTGATACTTGATATTATACATTACTTACCAACTAATACAGACATTGGAAACAGTTCTGTGTCATGGTCTTCAATAAACTCACAAACGTTATCAAATGCAATCAATTGGTCCTTTGTTTTGATTCTACCACGGGAGTGTTGACCAGGTTCCTTTTTCATATATCCACTAGCTTGAGAGGTTTTACTTGGAATTCCATAGCCATTACGAAAACTGGAATTACATATGGCATGGTATCTCGATTCAGATGCAGGCAAATCATTGTAAAACTCTAAGCGACAATTAACATCCGTTGCCCACTCGTCATTTCTTTTTGTAATTACGTTTTTCATAGAAGCTGCAAACCTCATAGTTTGGACATGATGATAGACTAATTTTGATCTTTCGTTGATCTTGTGTCCACATAAGATACAATCTATATCATTGTTAAAGTCACTTAAACTACGAGTCAGTTTTAGCTTTTTTTCTTGCGATGTTAGCTGTCTCTGAAAAATAAAGGATACATTACATTTACATTACATTACATTATAATATAAAATAGCTTGATAATAATAATAAATAATAAATGTTATGTTATTACATTATAAAATAGCCCTTTGTTCTAGTTTTCAATTAACAGGAATTACCTTTGTGCCTTTAATGTATGGCCAGCGGCATTCATTATGAACATACTGCCCTATAGCAGTAACAATGTTGACTCCTTGTTCCAAAAGTGCCCTATTCAAGGTTAGTACTCCTTTCTGATACAGTTTATTTACACCACTGTCAGTTGTGTTCACAGTTTTCAAACACAATGCACAGCTAGGTAATTCTTCTGACAGCTCTTGTGAAAGTGTTACCTGTAAATTTTAGACATACACTATTGTATATTATATAAAAATATTTAAATAGGCTTACACTGATTGATATTAAGTTATATTAGCATATATTGTTTAAAAAATGCCAAAAGTTATTCAAATAAAAGTATTTGCCGCTATATATATAACATATAATTATAAGATATCCTTCATTTTAATGTCCACAAAATAATTGACATACCAACTGATCGCTAGAGTCCAGTGTATCCATTGTAAATCAAGACATTTATTTTGGTGGTAAAAATAACCATACACTCTATAGTGGTAAAACGGAAATACATAATTAGAGTATGACTACAGCCTAGCTACAGGCTGGGCCTAGTCTATGCATATTATATTATAGTAGTCCAAATTTTGAAGTAAATTAGTAAAAAAAATAAATATGATTATAATGTTTATCATTAAAAATTATATAAAAAAATTTAAATTAGCAAACATTCCACTACTACTAATAATAATAGGTGTTACAAGCTAGGCCTAGTAGCCTAGTAATGTATATAAATTTGTCTTCAATTGGTCTAATCTGAGCCCATTGTTGCCTTGACCTAGCTAGGCCTAGGTCTATATTTAGGCCTATATTTCTTAGAAGGCTTATACATTATAATATATATTTTTTAATTGCTAATTACATGTTTATAGTAATTGGAAATAAACTTACCAGAGGTTGTATTGATATTTATATAACACTAGACAACAAATAGTTGCTGGAAAATATGTAGTCAGTCAGTTAAAATACAAATTTGCTTTGCTGGTCCCTGATTGGTTGAAAGTTAAAACAGCTGCTTTGATTGGTTAATTTACATTTAATACTTTAGACAGTTCATTTTGATACTACCAGGTGAACATGTAGGCATACAGAGTAATTTACTTTATACATTTAAATATTTTTCCTTTAATTTTATAAAATTCTAAATGATGTGCCATTGCTCATTGTTGGCATTGATATCGCTATGTGTATCATTTAAATGACGTATTGGACATTTAATGTATTGTGAGTACTGTATAAAAAGTATTAATGATGCCATCTGACTGCTTTGATAATATGTTAATTGTATTTATTGACCCCAGAAACCTAGGTTTAGACACTACTTTTGTCCTGTTTGGTGCAGTAGTTGAAGAGTTATGAACAATTAATGAATAAAGGTCAATGACCTTTGACCCCGACTATCTGACCAATCGCACAAGTGACCAAAAATTTGAAAAAACTTTATTTTGTTGTTTGACCACTAAACCATAGATGTAGACACCACATTTGTCTTTTTAAACCCAGGAGTTGAGGAGTTATGAGCCATCAAATGCCACAAAAAGGTCACTGACCTTTGACCCTCAATATTTCACTAACGCAGCAACTAGAACGCTGCAAAAATTTTTTGGTAATTATTCACACCTAAAGCTACAAGAAAATACCAAAAGACCTTTTATTAGAATTTTTTCAAGGTTACATAGGATAAATGTCACATATAGCCTGTACTATATGTTAAAATAGAATATTGTTTTTAATTTGCAACTCAGACAAAATCACTACATGAAATGTTATTTCTAGACAAACTCACTCCAACAAATTTTAATTAATTGATTACAATTATGAAAGAGAAAATAGTTTTAAATATTATTATTAACAAATTATTATTTCAAACATATACAGATTAAGATTTTTTTATAAATTTGTAATACTGTACTGACAAAAAGGATCTATGGTAGTTATTATAGCATTGTTCTCTAAATTGCAGTTGAAATATAAATGTATATACCACATTTGATTTAAAAAATACATAATTTTCATTATTGTAAGTAGAAAAAAAAATTGTATTGTTTAGTTAAATCAAATAAAAATTAAATTTCATGACATTATTTTAATATTTCACTCTGTTGCCTAAAATGTTTACATTATTAGACTGCATGAGTATAGTTTCAACTCTTATACTTGGATCATGTCAAAATAATATACTAATACAATAATAATACTATAGTATACAAATAATGAATGTTTATGAGTGCAATGGTACAAATAATGGCACGAGGTGAATGATGAAAGGTTATATCAACAAGGCAAAGCCGAGTTGATATAACCTTTCATCATTCACCAAGTGCCATTATTTGTACCATTACACGAATACAAAACATTCATTATTTGTTTTATATAACATCTAAATAAATTCTAGTTATTTGAATCAAATAAAAGGTAGCCCTAGCCAAAGCTTACTACATTTCATTCACACACATTTGATTAAAAACAGTAACATTTGGTTTTTAATAATGTTATATTAAATGTTATATTTATATGGATTTCGTAAACACACCTACTTTTGTGTTAATTATGTCAACAAACGACCAAACAATCCTAGGCCTAGCAAGGCTAAAACGCCTAGGCTAGGCCTAGCCTAATACTAGCATGGCCTAGGCTAGACCTAGTAGCCTAGTGTACTAGCTTGGCTGAAAGGCAAAACTTCGACAGACAATTGGAACTTATCTAAGCTAATTATGGTTTTTCCAACAATTCCACGTCTTGTAGGGATGTCCCCATTAATTAATCAAAATCCTAAAAACGATCTAAAGCTAATTTAAATGCCTTTTTGAATGAAATTAGTACATAATGTCCAAATCGTACACAAATATCTGCTGCTGTTGCATATCTCGCGGTGGTGTTTACAAATGAAACTGAGACCAGACGACAGGTGGCGCTGTTGTATTTCACAGTACATAGCCATATCATAGGATAATTTGTGTACTAGATTTTTTTTCATCCGCGAGACGTTTTTTTTTTCGTACACAAAAATTTTTCAAAAAGTACTATTTAACGATCGTTGAATAGTGCGTACTATTGCACGCCATGTGACCCACATTCGTCCAATCAAATGACAGGAATTTATATAGGTGTTATATAATACATGTTATGAAAGGATTTGTTTCTCAGATAAATTACTGCAAACAAATTTAAATTAATTGATTGAGAGAGATTATAATTTGCAACATTTTTAATAAAATATTATTTCAAACAGTTGTTGAAATCTGACAACAAAATAAATAACTCATTCATTCATGTAATTGTATTGATATATGATGAAATATGACCTGAAATATATGAGTACCAAATTTGGTTTAATTATGATTCATGCTTGTCAAAATATGATTACAAACATGATTTTGTTAAAATAGACCACGTAATTTTTGATTGCGCACCATGAAAACATAATCACATCGATTCCTGGATGAATTAACACTTGTTTTAAAGTTCTTGTTATAAAATGATGTTACTATGTTAAACCTACAATGTAGATATTAATACAGCTGTAATTTAATTAAGAAATTAAGACAAATTTGTAATAAATAAATAAACAAAGCAAATGGTATTCCAATGCTGTCAAACCATCAAATGCATTGGCTGGCAATGTACTTATTTGATTACAATACAAGCCCGGCCCTCCAATATAAATGCACAGAATGAATAAGCATATGGAGTAAATACGTACAATATCAATTATTTTTGGTTTTTTTGTTTCCTCAAATAATGTTTAAATTATCTATATTAGTAATACTACATTATTAGTATAAATATCAATATTTTAAATAAAAAAGCACTGCAAGAAATTTCAATAAATTGATTGCAATTATGAAAGAGATAATAGTTTTTAATATTAATATTAATAACATATTATTTCAAACAATTTTGGCACAAAAAAAGTACAGGGTACAACAATTTGCATTTTGTACAACACGGTGACTGAAAAAAAAACTTTAGCAAGATATAAAAACAGTGGCTGTGCACAACATTTTGCCTTGTACAAAAACAGTTGTTGATTGGTACAAAAACAGTTGATAGGAACATAGCGGTGGCAGGGTACAACTTGCGTTATACAACACGGTGACTGGAAACAAACTTAAACGGTAGCAGGATATAGAAACGGTGGCAGGATACAAAAGCAGTAGGGTATAAAATCTGCATTGTACAAAAACGGTGGCAAGGGTACATAAACTTGGGTTGTACAACAGTGGCTGAGAACAAAAACAGTGGCAGGATATAAAAACTTGGGTTGTACAACAGTGGCTGAGAACAAAAACAGTGGCAGGATATAAAAACTTGGGTTGTACAACAGTGGCTGAGAACAAAACCGTGGCAAGATACACACTTGTAGTATTTTACAAAAACAAAATGGTAGTGTACAAAAACTGAAACAGTAGCATGGTAACTAACCATAGCAGGGCTAAAAAAATGGAGGTAACCCCCTGTTAGTTCTTCAAAATGCAAGGATGGGAAAGGGATTGGTGGTTGCCTCAAGCAAGGCACAATTCATTTATTAAGCCTACTTACAATTTTGTTACTGGATTATGATTACTGTACTGAGCAAGTTGTGTCTGTATGATAGTATTCCATGTATCACAATAAGCATTATTGTAAAAATTGCTGTGACAATAACAAAGTCTTGGGCATACACTTTTTTCTGTTAAAAATATAAAAATATTTTAAAATGAGTAAATAATAAAAAGTAACATATTTTATTTAGTTATCACAGTATAAAACATACTAAATCAGCAGTCAGAAAACGTTGTGGAGAAAAATATATTAAAAACAAATACAAATTAAAATGTATAAAAGTTGCATATATAATACTTGCTACTACATTTACTTGTCTATCAATATAGAATATGTGTGATTTTAATATAGATGAAAAGGGAAATTGCTACCAAAAATGGTAATGGCTGCATACAACAACAAAAATAAGCAAAAAGCTAAATCAAAACGGTTTTGTAAAAATAGCCAGAAAGAAATTACAGAGCTTACAGGTAACATTACACCTTCCTTAGTAGTGTAGGGGTACATAGAGATAAGTAAGAATACAAGGTAGACAAGAGCTGCTGATTATACTAAACTAAAACATATAGCCATTTCCTTCTCAAGTTGAATAAAGCAATTTGCACTAGAAAAAAGTGACATTTAAGTACAAGCACGTGCCAGGATTTGTGCTTCCTTTTTCACCACAAATAGGGGGAAAGGGTGTAAGTGTAACAACTGAAAAACATCAACATAATTTGCCTGCTGGATAGCAGAGAACTTTCACTGCTGTTTCTTGTTTGAAAAAGACACTATTCAGGGGGAAAGGGTTTAACCCTACAAATCTTCCACCTACAGGGTTGAAGTAGTCCTCATTGATGAAACATGGCGTATCATGAAAAATGTAATAATAGGTATAGGATCCAAGTGAAATAAATAATATAAAATGGTAAATCAGTAAAACAAAACCAAAAATATTGTTACTGAAGTGATGGTTTGTTGTGTGAAAAAGAAGCTGATAACATTGAAATTCAAATTTAAATAAAAAAAACTGAAAATGCAAAGTTTGGCCAAACAATACTTTAGGTTATTTTTTTTTAAAGTGAAGATTTAGTAAAATAAATGTTGAAACAGGTTTCTTTTGGAGAATGAACAACAATATGAATATTTTAAAAATGGATGATACCCCCATTTATAATCACTCATTCACTCACTCACTTATTCGTACATAATTAGTATATAAAAATGAAGATTACTCAAAATTAATTTTCATTTCAAAAATACAATTTTTTGAATGTTTGAAAATAAGATGGTAAATTAATCTTACCATTCACATCGGAACTATAACAGCTAGAAAACAGCAATGGTACCAACAGCACGAGGGTGTTAAAGATAGACATCTTTGTACACAAATTTACCGATATCGGAGTGTTACTAGTTAACTTTACTTCTGCGAGTCAGCTCAATTTGTGAGAATTAAATGTTTTGTTTAAAGAATTTTGTTTAGCACTTCTAGTGAGTTTTAATAATTTAGACAAATAATTTCACCAGATGTATTCAGGTTTTGCTGATAGGAGTCCTAATGGTTCATCTTAATGTATGCTACAGTATATTTAAGATGTTTTCATCATGCTTTTCGGTATGTTTTATATGTTTAGGACCCCTTTTATTTTTTCACCAGACAACAAAGTTTTAAAGATAAACATGTTCTTACCTAACTTTGTACCAATATCTGACAGTTGAATTGTTTAAAGATTACCTACCATAGCGTTTCTAGTAAGTGTTAATAATTTAGATAAATCACTTCACAAGATGCATCCAATGAAGAGTTTCACTGATGGAGTAGTAGGCGTAATGGTTCATGTTAATATTTAATTAGAATGAAAATTCATCTGTTTTGCTAATTTAATAGAAAACTTTGACTCAAAGGTTAACATCCTTATTTCTTAACATATAACTGTTTATATTCAAAGTAATATTAAACGTATAAAGTTTGTTAGCTGTTTCCGTCTATTATTGATTTCATCGTTTTTATTTTTTCTTAGGTTTTTTTTTTTTATAAATACTAGATTCGTATGAAGAATAATATGCTTTTAAATAGGATCCCTCCCGGTCACCTCATTGAAACTGGCAGCGGGCATTGGCAAGATTTTTAAAAAGGAGAGAGAGGATTTGAGAGGAGTGGAGCACATAATCGGCTGAGTACAGGCTATAGTGGCAGTATACCAATCGTACATGTGTGTTATTTCTCTTAAAAATATGAAGAATTTCACATTTAAGAAACTTGTGATTATGAGGAAAGAGTGATGATAAGTGTAGTGAACGGTCACAGGACCGACAAAATTAGCTTCATAGTATTTAAACATTGCATATTGCATAATTTGGAGGAACATAATACCTCAGTAGACGCAGAAGAAAACAATTAATTATTCAGTAACTTTATTCCTCTAACTTATTGAATACACGGAAGAAAGCAAAGAATTATTCAATATCTTTATTCCTCGCTTAATGAATATTTATGAGGCGTGACGCAAGTGTGGGCATCATATGATCATACATCAGTAGATGCGGAAGAAAGCAATGAATTATTCAATATCTTTATTCCTCATTTAATGAATATGTATGATGCATGACGCAAGGGTGGACAGTCATATCATCGTACTCAGTATTTTCCTACAGTAGGTAGGTTTTAGGTAGGAAGAAGAAAACATAATTATGCAGTTTCCTACTCTAACGAAAATAACTTTTCACAATTTTTTTGTTGAATTTTAATGTCACATAATAATTATTCAATTTGACCAAAAATGGGATCGAAAAAAAAAAAACTTATTAAAAAAACTATAATTTAAAGCAAAAAATTGTCAGACAATTGGATTTTGGCTGAATTAACCATTTAGTTTGTCTTTTTATAAGTGAAAACATTATTATTTTTTTGTTTCTTTTTCTACAGAAGTGATTACCTTTATTAAAACTACGAAATGGCCTATTCACAGAAGCTGATTTATTAATCTTCATTTTTCATGTTTTTGAGGGACAGTACATCTTTAACAATATTGAATGTTTATTACGCCTGATGTAAATATTTTCCTTCATACCAGTAAATAGCCTAAAACAAGCATTATTAAACTAGGAATTGTCAATCTTCTCGGATTCCAATTAATTGTTTTCCATCATTATCAGATAAAAATATCCAAATAAAAATGAACATACTACACATTTGGAACATTTGAGAACAACAGACCTCAGAAAAATAAATATCGGAAAGTTTATGAAAGCCTGTCAAAATTATAGAGGGCATTATAACAATTTTTTTTGTTAAGATAGTGGCAACTGCAGTATAATAGTAAACATGGGTATGTCAGGTGTGCCAAAAGGCTGATAATGCGGTGCCAACTGAATTCAAGGTATTAAACAGCAGATGAATTTATTTAGTTAGTATCTAGATAATTATATACTTATATTATAAAATTAAAAATAATAAAATTGTATACAAAATCAGGATATTTATTTTGATTATCCACAAAATTAGGAAACTCACATTAGCGGAAGAGGACACAAAATATCCAGCGACATCGGGAGACTCACACGATTATCGGGAGAGTTTGGGTATCTGAGTCATTCATTCCAAGTGCATCCATGTTTTACTAGAATTAGGGAATACCTATTTGATACAAAGAAATACAAATACTAGGTAACTTTGGTTTACTGATGAACAATGTCAATCCAGATTGAACTGGTTTGGTGTATATATATATATATATATATATATATATCTAGTTACAATAACTTACTGACCAAATTTTTTGTATCTGGATCAGACTGGTTTTATCTGGAACTTGCAATCATTCATTATAAATAATTTTGACAAAAATTCAGAGTGATTTGAACTATCCTTGATTGTAGTATCTTGAAAGATCTACACTAGCTGTAATACAATACACTCGGATCATTTGTATGATTTGATCTGGAATTGTGGTTCCTACTAGCTTCTGATCTACAGTACTATCTGTCTGTTTATAATTCACTAAGTAGATCATATGTATCCGGATCAAACTGGTTTGATCTGGAACTGTGATTACTTTTTGTTTGTGGTATCTTGTAATATCCAGCTGCCTGTTTATAATACACTAAGTAGATCATATATATCCGGATCAAACTGGTTTGATCTGGAACTGTGACTACTTCTTGTTTGTGGTATCTTGTATGATCTAACTGTCTATTTATAATTCACTAAGTAGATCTAGCTGTCTGTTTATAATTCATTAAGGAAATTATCTGTATCCGGATCAGTTTGACCTGGAACTGTGGTTACTTCTTGTTTGTGGTATCCTGTAAGATCTACTACCTGTCTAATTATTATTCACCAAGTAGATCATCTGTATTTGGATCAGACTGGTTTGATCTGGAACTGTGGTTTCTTTACGTATGTGGTATCTTATAAAATCTAGCTGTCTGTTTATAGTTCACTAAGTAGATCATCTGTATCCGGATCAGACTGGTTTGATCTGGAACTGTGGTTCCTTCTTGTTTGTGGTGTTTTTGCTTTACTAGATGGAGTCCTGTTGTCAAAAAAACATACAAATATATGTTTTACTAATCTAAATAAATTTCATGTGTGAACATACTGTTATATATTAATGGTAAAGTTTTGATGAATGAAATAAATCACATGTAAAACAAACCTTGTTGTTGTTTGCTTTGTTTTTGTTGGTAATATTACAGATGTTCCAGAATCTGGAACCTTCTTTGTAGCTGTTTTACGTATCCTCCTGCAAAAACAGTATTTGTACACATTAAAGCTAATGTCACAAAAACGAAATGTGGTGAGGTTATAAACATACTATTATAGGGAGTTTTAGATTTGCAATGACTATTGTATCTCATGTTAATTCATTGTGCACATGTTGGGATATTGGGACGTGTTTCCTCGCACTCCACCTCGACACAGTTTTGATGGTTTCAGGGTCCAAGCGATGACCGACTGTCCAAGTTGCCAGTCGTCTCAAATCAAAAGGTTGATGTTCTAATTTCTCTAGAGGGCCTTCTCCTATATTTATGTACATGCGCATACAAGTTTTTGTATATTATGTGATGACTCTAGCTTTGAACAAACCGACAAGATAGTCACCTTCTCGATGAACTTTGGATAGTAGTGAGTTCATCGTCATCATCGTCCAACAAGAGAGAATCATTCTCCACCATATCAACTTTTAGCTTTTTTGTCTTCTGTTTTAATTCCACATCCTGAAAAAAGAAGAATAAAATATGGAAGAACAGAAATAATTATAAGAGCCATCCCATGCATACACATTTGATAGACAATGCAGTGCAAAACAGGAAACAAATATAATGCTTTAAGAGTACTGTATCTGTTACTAGTAAAGCTTGAGATGCAATGCACTAGGATGCAATGCAAGGACGCAAGTGACGTGATGGATCATCCAAACTGCCGCTTGAATGTGATGGTTCAACTCACTTACATTGTGCCTGTCGTGTTGCATTCTGGTGCGACCAAGCTTAAAGATACCTGCCTCAGGGAGGTTTTCAAATGTAGTTTTAAACCTTCTCAGGACCATTCAGTCAGTTTGATACACCATTGCGATGTGGCCAAATATGGTAGTGATAACATCATTGTGTCCATACTGTATACGGGCACATCCCATTTGATCAAGTTTGATAGTGTAGACAGAGCTTAATAGCTGAATTTTGTACAACAAACTCTTTGTCTCTTATATTAACGATATACATATACTGTATATACTTATTTCAATTTGTAACTACAAATGCAGCATAAAATATTTTAAATGAGTCGTTTAATTTTTTACAGGCTCAAAATTTAAGTGCAAATTAGGATTTGTTTGTTAAAACATACCCTTAATCTAAATTCATCGTCTGTGCTAATTTCTTCTTTGTCTTCATGATCACTAATATCTACCTCCATTGTGGTTTGATCCGTCTTCTGTTGTTGATTTCTCTCTCTTTTATTTTCAGAGTCCTTCACTTTAATAAAATATCTTAATATGAACCTCCATGTTTGTTTGTAATCAACAAATTAATTTTGTTGTTATGGTATAACGGATATTTATTATAAAATTTGGGAAATTTGAATATTTAAATGCTAATTTGTTTTTGAGTCTTCTTTAAAGAACTTAGTACATCTTTCGAGACGAGTAGGGGGGGGGGGGGGTTACCCACACACACAGCCACTGATCATAGCTGGGCCCCCTGGGAGAACAGTCTTTGACTGAAGAGCCTAATAATAATAATTGATGTGATTTTCCATTGAAAAAAAACCCCCAATATATTGAACTTTAAAACCAAAGAGGTCATTAGTATGAAATATTTTAGAAATTACATTTAATACAATTATATTACAGAAAATATTTTAATTATGCTTATTTTTAAGGCCTGGTTGTTGCTCCTAATAAAATTCATTGCAAACCATGAAAACCCAAAAAACAATGAAAATGGTCGTGGAAAAGAGATCCAGATGACCAATCATAACCTAGTCTCATTTTAAACTTGTATTTATGCAAGGTCACATGGAAAACATTTGTGTCACGCTGTTCTATGAAACAGAACAGAGATGCGAATGCTTTCAGGACTATCCGCCTATAAAATACAATGAAACAACGGCGATCAGTGACTTACAGTTTTCTCGCAGCTGTCTTATTTTAGCTTTCTTGTCATTCACGATAACTTGAAACTTAAAAGAAAACAAAAAATGTTTTAGAAAAATTGAAGAACTTATAATTTGTATTGAATTTCATGAATAGAAATTTTAATATATATTTAATATGATAAATGTCTTCTTTCTTGTCTATTAAGTGTTGATAGATATGTTACATTAACAACCCTTTGTCTGCTCCAATTTCTGAAATCAAAAGCTCCAGGCCCTTATCAAAATATTTTAAAGATGTATTGTCCCCTAAATCATGAAAAATAAAGATTTATAAATCAGACTTTGGATAGGCCATTTTGCAGTTTTAATGAAGTTTTTTTATACTAAAGAAAAAAGAAATGATTTCACTTACGAAAAGACAGAATAAACAGTAAAATTTAACTAAAAACAATTTTCTAACTATTTTAACTATTTTTGGCTTTAATTACACTTTATAATTTCTTTTAGCGATCCAATTATTCGGCAACGTGAATAACAATATTTGACATTAAAATGGCATAGTCAACAACAAATAATTGAAAAAAATATAATTTTTTCAGGGTGACAATATTTATTTTATTATAAAAGGTAAAGTAAATATACTGGCCATCATTTTACTTCTTTTATTTATTTATTTGTTCTTTACACTGGGTGACCGCTTCAGTAAAAAAAAACTGTTTAACCAGAGGGGTACACAAATCACAATAAAAGTATTACAAAACAAATTTAAACTTACTTTAGAGTACAGGTCATTTTCTAAATCTATCTTAGCTGTTGAACACTGTTCAAGTAACTGCACTGCTTTTCTCCTTTCTCTCGACAAACGATCGTTTTCTTTTTCTAACGTACGTATACTGTCTTGCAGAATTTTCATTTGACTAATTGCAAAAGTGTACAACTCCTGAGTGGCTGTGCATGTATCATCAACAGCTGTAAGTTTGATTGAACCAAGTTGGTACTAAAAATAATATAATCATTTTCGTCGTCAGTAAACTACAGTAAAGTTGATTTAAAAAGTATATGGGAGGTTTTTCCTTCATTGAATTGCTACAATAGAGAGGACTGATAAATACAAGGAGAGAGATAAATAATAGTCTAGGGTTTTGTTGCTATTGTAAACACAATTAATACATGTGTCATGTGTAATCAGATTAGATTGCAATTTACACATGTAAATGAAAACAAATTTACCCAGCAACTTAAGGTTGTATTTCAATTTTCATGCATCTTTTCTGTATGGTCAAACTGCTCCTTATCTTGTGAATATTCAGCTATTGAGGTAGGTTTTAAACAGCAGTTTCATCTCAAATTTTAAAATCAGGGGAAGCCACACATGACCATTAAATGTGTAATTATAAAGTGCGAACATAATACCTTTATTCCACCTGCCATCACTTTTTTCCAAGAAAATACTTTATCCAAAACACTATCTTTAACCTAAATAGAAGAAAAGCTATTGAGTGCAATTATAACATTATACAGCACATGCATTATCACACCACATAGGCAGACGTACAGATAGTTATGAAAATTGTTAATTAAATTGCATCTGAAAAAGGCTTACATGAAGTTGGTGCAGTGATTTATAACTTTCAATGATAAAATATTTTTAAATGCCTGATAATTCAGTATTGGTCGGGACATAACATCAAAAAGCAGGACAATCTAGCCAAAATCAAGATAAAAATAGTTGGAATCTATGCTTAACTTCAATGACAACATTTGTTCCTTACGATAACAAAGACTGGTCTGGTAAAAAAGCTAAGTTTAAGTTTTTTAAGTATTGCTTAACTATCTTGATATTATAAGATTGATAAATGCCATCCCATAGGAGAATTGACAGATATTAAATACATACATCATACTGAAATGCTATATGTTTGGTTTCCCTTTGAAACAAAGCACTCTGTGTTTGTGCTGTAAAATCAGCCAAATCCATCTTAACTTCTTCAGACAGGGTCTTTATGTCATTTTGAGACACTGTAAAAAAACACAATCAGAAATGTATCAATTGCTTTAGAAATTGATTTCATATTTTGTTGTACTTCAATATTTCAATGGTACAGAATTTAATCCCATATTCTACAACTTTGACCCCTGTCTCTAGAATCTTAATCTGCAATGCAATACCTACTGTAGCCATAATAGTGACAGCTTCAAAGCACTCCTCAGGCCATAGTTCAGTCTTTTCGGATAAAGGACTTTTACACTTTGCTTGTAGGGTGTAGTAGTGTGCGTCTAATAGTGTGTGTATACCCTTGTTGAACCCACAAATGTAAAAACGCCCACAAATGTGAAAACAACCACAAATGTGAAAACGCATCACCCACAAATGTGAAAACAACCACAAATGTGAAAACGCATCACCCACAAATGTGAAAACAACCACAAATGTGAAAACGCATCAACCACAAATGTAATAAACAGCGCCCACAAATGTGAAAACGATCATCGCCCACAAATGTGATAACGCCCACAAATGTAAAAAAAAATGAGAATTTTTCGGCCACAAATGTAAAAAAAAAAAATCAGATGAAATTTAATGCTAGACTCAAACAATTTTGTAGTATCGTGTACGCGCCCAAAACATCGAATCGAGCATCGACTTTGAACTATACGTACATAACAGTAAGCCAACGAGTTAATAACCACACACTACATACAAGTAGCAATTTAACCTTGACCTTGTTGTATCGTGTGCGCGAAAAAAAAATATCGAACATCGACTTATAACTATACGTACATAATAGTAAGCCAACAACCACACAGTAGAAGCAACAATGATATAACATGGCCTTGACCTTGAAGTATCGTGCACGCGCGCAGCAAATAACAAATATCGTCTTGAACTATTACGTTCATTAAACAAACGAGTTAACGCGCAAATATCGCGCGCACGAGCAGCAAATGATAATAATCCAACGTGTTAACGACGACCCTAACAGACGTATCGTGAACAAACAACTCAATACAATCATGATATAATGTTTGTCTGAATCTAGCATTAAATTTGATCTGATTTTTTTACATTTGTGGGCGAAAAAGTCACTCTTGTTTTTACATTTGTGGGCGTTATCACATTTGTGGGCGATGATCGTTTTCACATTTGTGGGCGCTGTTTTCACATTTGTGGTTGATGCGTTTTCACATTTGTGGTTGTTTTCACATTTGTGGGTGATGCGTTTTCACATTTGTGGTTGTTTTCACATTTGTGGGTGATGCGTTTTCACATTTGTGGTTGTTTTCACATTTGTGGGCGTTTTCACATTTGTGGGCGTTTTCACATTTGTGGGTTCAACAACCCTCCTCTACACTAATCTTAATTACAACAACAAAAAATGTCTTACAATGTCCTTTCCAGGCACTGTTCCCATCAGTCAAGGTCAGTGAAATTCTATTCTCATTTTCACTCTTGCCATCTTGTCCTGCTAAAAGGTAGTATTGTTGATTACCAACATCAAAATTCCTGATCACATTCTCCTCAAATTTGAAAAAAAAAAATAAAAAAAATTCTTATTTAGGCCTAATAAAAATTACTGTAAAATGTTCTTAAAAGATTGGCCTACATAACTATGAAAGACTGCACCGCGGAAAAACGGTGGTGACAAACATTTTTTCTCCATGGATTTTAAGCAGTGAAAACAATCTTTTTCAATCACACAGTTATATAGGCCAATCTTTTTAAAGCAAATTTTACAGAAATTGTTTTTCTCATACGGCCCTCCATTCAGAAGGTATGATTATTTAATTAGCAAGTCGTCCTGAAATTCCTTGAAAACGATTAGGCTTAGTTACTGTATGTAGCCTAGCTAGGCCAGGACGAATATGTTCTTTTTTTTGCGACTGTTTGTCATCTGCAAGGTCACAGTGCATTTCGGCCGCCAATCATTTCGGCCGCCGGTTATGGAACGCCCAAATTCATGAAACTCCAAAAAGGACAAAATATGGCATGATCATTTCGGCCGCCAGGTATGGCGCGCCAAATTGAAATAGCCAGAAATAACTCATTAACTGTACAGTATTACAGTGAAAAAAAATAACTTTATCAAATCTATGGAACGCCACAGAGAACTATGGTCATTTAAACTAGAGATCAGTTGTGCAATGGGCTAAATACATTTTGTTTTTGCCGTAGGCATAGATTTAAAGTTATATTAGTTACGGTATTTTACCGTTTGAATATTTTGGTCCAAATGAATATTGATTTAATGTTTATTTTTTTATTTATTTTACAAGTCCCGAAGATGTGTGTGCTTTGGAAAAATGTGTTTTTTTTAATATGAATCAAGTTAAGTGTTTTTGACTGGCACATAAAAAAAACTTCAGCATCACCTCCTTCTTATTAAAAAAATATCATTAATATTCACTGTAGTGATGGCAATGTGCACACTATAAAATCGCTGCTGTTTCTGGAATTGAAGACCGCCGATTCGGCTTAATAATACAGTATTTAGGCCTAGTAAAATATTAACATTTTAACACACATGGCGTGTCATACATATTCAAGAATAATTACAATTCTGGTGGCCGAAATTAACAATACATATTTTGTCCTTTTTGGCGTTTCATGAATTTGGCAATTCCATAACCGGCGGCCGAAATGACTGGCGGCCAAAATGATCAGACACCATCTGCAAGATGGTTTCCGTAAAACAAAAATCGTCTATCTATTAATTACTAGATTAGGCCAGGGATTTTTTCTCTCAGCGCTTTAGGACAATCTTTTGATTGTAACTAAAGCGCTATATAAATCGAACAACATCACATTATTATAAGCTACAGTATACAGTTTATAGCCTCTAGGCAGGGAGTTGTTATTAATATTAGTCTAATAACAACTCCCTGCTCTAGGCCTACAATTACATATATAATAATATTATAGGGCGCCGTTTATAAGCATCGCATAGACTAGTACTACAAGGGCCTAGGCCTAGTTAGGCTAGAGTAGGCTAGGCCTAGTACTAGCCTAGGCCTAGTAGTAGTAGGCATACTAATCGGTGAACCCACCACACTAGCCTCTAGGGCTAGGCTAGGTAGGCCGGACCTACTACTAGTACTAGCTAGGCTAAAGTAGTAGGCGGTCTGGAGCCGATTTGACCCTATTTATTAGTACTGTCTCTTTACAGGAAATTCAGTAATCTCTACCAAATAAACATTTTCATCGTTTTTTTAAACATACCATTCTTTCGACTGGGTAGTTTTGCCGTTTTCTAAACTTTCTCACCTAAACCTCGATCGTAGCTTGTGTCAAGCTAGCCAACAATAAGCCAGCCAACAATAAGCCAGCCCACTTTTATTTTTTCCAGCCAACAATAACTATGAAACGCCGTTTGTGCATTCTTTACATTTTCATTGTTACTTATGGCTTTTATGGTATTAGGAATTAAATATTTGTGAGAAAAACGGCAGATTGTTCCTGGGATTCACTTGGTGGGATTATACTAGGGTACCCCCTTAGTCGTCCAGTATAAGTTAGAGTGGGACCACTGGTCCCGTTTACTCAGCCCTCATCTTTAAAATTTGAGTGTAACTCAATTATGATTTTTAAAATATAGTTAAATTTGAAACTGTATTTGTGAGAAAATGGCGGATTGTTCCTGGGAGTCACTTGGTGGGATTATACTAGGGTACCCCCTTAGTCGTCCAGTATAAGTTAGAGTGCGACCACTGGTCCCGTTTACTCAGCCCTCATCTTTAAAATTTGAGTGTAACTCAATTACAATTTTTAAAATATAGTTAAATTTGAAACTGTATTGGTGAGAAAATGGCGGATTGTTCCTGAGAGTCACTTGGTGGGATTATACTAGGGTGCCTCCTAAGTCGTACAGGATAAGTTAGAGTGGGACCACTGGTACAGTTTACTCAGCCCTCATCTTTTAAATTTGAGTGTAACTCATTTACGATTTAAAAAATATAGTGAAATTTGATACTGTATTTGTGAAAAAATGGCGGATTGTTCCTGGGAGTCACTTGGTGGGATTATACTAGGGTACCTCCTTAGTTGTCCAGTATAAGTTAGAGTGGGACCACTGGTCCCGTTTACTCAGCCCTCATCTTTAAAATTTGAGTGTAACTCATTTACGATTTTAAAAATATAGTGAAATTTGATACTGTATTTGTGAGAAAACGGCGGATTGTTCCTGAGAGTCATTTGGTGGGATTATACTAGGGTACCCCCTTAGTCGTCCAGTATAAGTTAAAGTGGGACCACTGGTCCCGTTTACTCTAAGCCCTCATCTTTTAAATTTGAGTGTAACTCATTTACGATTTTTAAAATATAGTGAAATTTGATACTGTATTTGTGAGAAAACGGCGGATTGTTTCTGGGAGTCACATGGTGGGATTATACTAGGGTACGTCATTAGTCGTCCAGTATAAGTTAGAGTGCGACCACTGGTCCCGTTTACTCAGCCCTCATCTTTTAAATTTGAGTGTAACTCAATTACGATAAAAATTTTAAAATATAGTGAAATTTGATACTGTATTTGTGAGAAAACGGCGGATTGTTCCTGAAAGTCATTTGGTGGGATTATACTAGGGTATCCCCTTAGTCGTCCAGTATAAGTTAAAGTGGGACCACTGGTCCCGTTTACTCTAAGCCCTCATCTTTTAAATTTGAGTGTAACTCATTTACGATTTTAAAAATATAGTGAAATTTGATACTGTATTTGTGAGAAAACGGCGGATTGTTTCTGGGAGTCACATGGTGGGATTATACTAGGGTACGTCATTAGTCGTCCAGTATAAGTTAGAGTGCGACCACTGGTCCCGTTTACTCAGCCCTCATCTTTTAAATTTGAGTGTAACTCAATTACGATAAAAATTTTAAAATATAGTGAAAATTGATACTGTATTTGTGAGAAAATGGCGGATTGTTCCTGGGAGTCACTTGGTGGGATTGTACTAGGGTACCTCCTTAGTCGTCCAGTATAAGTTAGAGTGGGACCACTGGCCTCGTTTACTAAACCGTCATCTCTTAAATTTGAGTGTAACTCAATTACGATTAATATTTTAAAATATAGTGAAATTTGATACTGTATTTGTGAGAAAATGGCGGATTGTTCCTGGGAGTCACTTGGTGGGATTGTACTAGGGTACCTCCTTAGTCGTCCAGTATAAGTTAGAGTGGGACCACTGGCCTCGTTTACTAAACCGTCATCTCTTAAATTTGAGTGTAACTCAATTACGATTAATATTTTAAAATATAGTGAAATTTGATACTGTATTTGTAAGAAAATGGCGGATTGTTCCTGGGAGTCACTTGGTGGGATTATACTAGGGAACCTCCATATCCGTCCACTATAAGTTAGAGTGGGACCACTGGTCCCGTTTACTCAGCCCTCATCTTTTAAATTTGAGTGTAACTCAATTACGATAACATTTTTAAAATATAGTGAAAATTGATACTGTATTTGTGAGAAAATGGCGGATTGTTCCTGGGAGTCACTTGGTGGGATTATACTAGGGTACGTCCTTAGTCGTCCAGTATAAGTTAGAGTGCGACCACTGGTTCCGTTTACTCAGCCCTCATCTTTAAAGTTTTTTAGTGTAACTCAATTACGATTAATATTTTAAAATATAGTGAAATTTGATACTGTATTTGTGAGAAAACGGCGGATTGTTCCTGGGAGTCAGTTGGTGGGATTATACTAGGGTACCTCCTTAGTCGTCCAGTATTAGTTAGAGTGGGACCACTGGTCCGGTTTACTCAGCCCTCATCTTTAAAATTTGAGTGTAACTCATTTACGATTTTTAAAATATAGTGAAATTTGATACTGTATTTGTGAGAAAATGGCGGATTGTTCCTTGGAGTCACTTGGTGGGATTATACTAGGGTACCCCCTTAGTCGTCCAGTATAAGTTATAGTGGGACCACTGGTCCCGTTTACTAAGCCCTCATCTTTAAAATTTGAATGTAACTCATTTACGATTTTTAAAATATAGTGAAATTTGAAACTGTATTTGTGAGAAAACGGCGGATTGTTCCTGAGAGTCACTTGGTGGGATTATACTAGGGTACACCGTACCCTTAGTCGTCCAGTATAAGTTATAGTGGGACCACTGGTCCCGTTTACTAAGCCCTCATCTTTAAAATTTGAGTGTAACTCATTTACGATTTTTAAAAATATAGTGAAATTTGATACTGTATTTGTGAGAAAATGGCGGATTGTTCCTGGGAGTCACTTTGTGGGATTATACTAGGGTACCTTCTTAGTTGTCCAGTATAAGTTAGAGTGGGACCACTGGTCCCGTTTACTCAGCCCTCATCTTTAAAATTTGAGTGTAACTCATTTACGATTTTTAAAATATAGTGAAATTTGATACTGTATTTGTGAGAAAACGGCGGATTGTTCCTTAGAGTCACTTGGTGGGATTATACTAGGGTACCCCCTTAGTCGTCCAGTATAAGTTAGAGTGGGACCACTGGTCCCGTTTACTCAGCCCTCATCTTTTAAATTTGAGTGTAACTCATTTACGATTTTTAAAATATAGTAAAATTTGATACTGTATTTGTGAGAAAACGGCGGATTGTTCCTGAGAGTCACTTGGTGGCATTATACTAGGGTGCCTCCTTAGTCGTCCAGTATAAGTTAGAGTGGGACCACTGTCCCGTTTACTCAGCCCTCATCTTTTAAATTTGAGTGTAACTCATTTACGATTTTAAAAATATAGAGAAATTAGATACTGTATTTGTGAGAAAACGGCGGATTTTTCCTGGGAGTCACATGGTGGGATTATACTAAGGTACGTCCTTAGTCGTCCAGTATAAGTTAGAGTGCGACCACTGGTTCCGTTTACTCAGCCCTCATCTTTTAAATTTGAGTGTAACTCAATTACGATAAAAAAAATTAAAATATAGTGAAAATTGATACTGTATTTGTGAGAAAATGGCGGATTGTTCCTGGGAGTCACTTTGTGGGATTATACTAGGGTACCTCCTTAGTCGTCCAGTATTAGTTAGAGTGGGACCACTGGTCCGGTTTACTCAGCCCTCATCTTTAAAATTTGAGTGTAACTCATTTACGATTTTTAAAATATAGTGAAATTTGATACTGTATTTGTGAGAAAATGGCGGATTGTTCCTTGGAGTCACTTGGTGGTATTATACTAGGGTACCCCCTTAGTTGTCCAGTATAAGTTAGAGTGGGACCACTTGTCCCGTTTACTCAGCCCTCATCTTTAAAATTTGAGTGTAACTCATTTACGATTTTTAAATTATAGTGAAATTTGAAACTGTATTTGTGAGAAAACGGCGGATTGTTCCTGAGAGTCACTTGGTGGGATTATACTAGGGTACACCGTACCCTTAGTCGTCCAGTATAAGTTATAGTGGGACCACTGGTCCCGTTTACTAAGCCCTCATCTTTAAAATTTGAGTGTAACTCATTTACGATTTTTAAAAATATAGTGAAATTTGATACTGTATTTGTGAGAAAATGGCGGATTGTTCCTGGGAGTCACTTTGTGGGATTATACTAGGGTACCTTCTTAGTTGTCCAGTATAAGTTAGAGTGGGACCACTGGTCCCGTTTACTCAGCCCTCATCTTTAAAATTTGAGTGTAACTCATTTACGATTTTTAAAATATAGTGAAATTTGATACTGTATTTGTGAGAAAACGGCGTATTGTTCCTTAGAGTCACTTGGTGGGATTATACTAGGGTACCCCCTTAGTCGTCCAGTGTAAGTTAGAGTGGGACCACTGGTCCCGTTTACTCAGCCCTCATCTTTTAAATTTGAGTGTAACTCATTTACGATTTTTAAAATATAGTAAAATTTGATACTGTATTTGTGAGAAAACGGCGGATTGTTCCTGAGAGTCACTTGGTGGGATTATACTAGGGTGCCTCCTTAGTCGTCCAGTAGAAGTTAGAGTGGGACCACTGGTCCCGTTTACTCAGCCCTCATCTTTTAAATTTGAGTGTAACTCATTTACGATTTTAAAAATATAGAGAAATTAGATACTGTATTTGTGAGAAAACGGCGGATTTTTCCTGGGAGTCACATGGTGGGATTATACTAAGGTACGTCCTTAGTCGTCCAGTATAAGTTAGAGTGCGACCACTGGTTCCGTTTACTCAGCCCTCATCTTTTAAATTTGAGTGTAACTCAATTACGATAAAAAAATTTAAAATATAGTGAAAATTGATACTGTATTTGTGAGAAAATGGCGGATTGTTCCTGGGAGTCACTTGGTGGGATTATACTAGGGTACCTCCTTAGTTGTCCAGTAGAAGTTAGAGTGGGACCACTGGTCCCGTTTACTCAGCCCTCATCTTTAACGTTTGAGTGTAACTCAATTACGATTAATATTTTAAAATATAGTGAAATTTGATACTGTATTTGTGAGAAAATGGCGGATTGTTCCCGGGAGTCACTTGGTGTGATTATACTAGGGTAACTTCTTAGTTGTCCAGTTTAAGTTAGAGTGGGACCACTGGTCCCGTTTACTCAGCCCTTATCTTTAAAATTTGAGTGTAACTCAATTACGATTAATATTTTAAAATATAGTGAAATTTGATACTGTATTTGTGAGAAAATGGTGGATTGTTCCTGGCAGTCACTTGGTGGGATTATACTAGGGTACCCCCTTAGTCGTCCAGTATAAGTTAGAGTGGGACCACTGGTCCGGTTTACTCAGCCCTCATCTTTAAAATTTGAGTGTAACTCATTTACGATTTTAAAAATATAGTGAAATTTGATACTGTATTTGTGAGAAAATGGCGGATTGTTCCTGGGAGTCACTTGGTGGGATTATACTTGGGTACCCACTTAGTCGTCCAGTATAAGTTAGAGTGGGACCACTGGACCCGTTTACTCAGCCCTCATCTTTTAAATTTGAGTGTAACTCAATTACGATAAAAAAATTTAAAATATAGTGAAAATTGATACTGTATTTGTGAGAAAATGGCGGATTGTTCCTGGGAGTCACTTGGTGGGATTATACTAGGGTACCTCCTTAGTTGTCCAGTAGAAGTTAGAGTGGGACCACTGGTCCCGTTTACTCAGCCCTCATCTTTAACGTTTGAGTGTAACTCAATTACGATTAATATTTTAAAATATAGTGAAATTTGATACTGTATTTGTGAGAAAATGGCGGATTGTTCCCGGGAGTCACTTGGTGTGATTATACTAGGGTACCTTCTTAGTTGTCCAGTTTAAGTTAGAGTGGGACCACTGGTCCCGTTTACTCAGCCCTTATCTTTAAAATTTGAGTGTAACTCAATTACGATTAATATTTTAAAATATAGTGAAATTTGATACTGTATTTGTGAGAAAATGGCGGATTGTTCCTGGCAGTCACTTGGTGGGATTATACTAGGGTACCCCCTTAGTCGTCCAGTATAAGTTAGAGTGGGACCACTGGTCCGGTTTACTCAGCCCTCATCTTTAAAATTTGAGTGTAACTCATTTACGATTTTAAAAATATAGTGAAATTTGATACTGTATTTGTGAGAAAATGGCGGATTGTTCCTGGGAGTCACTTGGTGGGATTATACTTGGGTACCCACTTAGTCGTCCAGTATAAGTTAGAGTGGGACCACTGGTCCCGTTTACTCAGCCCTCATTTTTAAAATTTGAGTGTAACTCATTTACGATTTTTAAATTATAGTGAAATTTGATACTGTATTTGTGAGAAAACGGCGGATTGTTTCTGGGAGTCACATGGTGGGATTATACTAGGGTACGTCATTAGTCGTCCAGTATAAGTTAGAGTGCGACCACTGGTCCCGTTTACTCAGCCCTCATCTTTAAAATTTGAGTGTAACTCAATTATGATTTTTAAAATATAGTGAAATTTGAAACTGTATTTGTGAAAAAACGGCGGATTGTTCCTGAGAGTCACTTGGTGGGATTGTACTAGGGTACCTCCTTGGTCGTCCAGTAAAAGTTAGAGTGGTACCACTGGTTCCGTTTACTCAGCCCTCATCTTTTAAATTTGAGTGTAACTCATTTACGATTTTTAAAATATAGTGAAATTTGTACCAGTGGTCCCACTCTAAACTATATTTTAAAAATCGTAAATGAGTTACACTCAAATTTTAAAGATGAGGGCTGAGTAAACGGAACCAGTGGTCCCACTCTAACTTCTACTGGACAACTAAGGAGGTACCCTAGTATAATTCCACCAAGTGACTCCAAGGAACAATCCGCCATTTTCTCACAAATACAGTATCAATTTTCACTATATTTTAAATTTTTTTACCGTAATTGAGTTACACTCAAATTTAAAAGATGAGGGCTGAGTAAACGGAACCAGTGGTCGCACTCTAACTTATACTGGACGACTAAGGACGTACCTTAGTATAATGCCACCATTTGACTCCCAGGAACAATCCGCCGTTTTCTCACAAATACAGTATCAAAATTCACTATATTTTTAAAATCGTAAATGAGTTACACTCAAATTTTAAAGATGAGGGCTGAGTAAACGGGACCAGTGGTCCCACTCTAACTTATACTGGACAACTAAGGAGGTACCCTAGTATAATCCCACCAAGTGACTCTCTGGAACAATCCGCCGTTTTCTCACAAATACAGTTTCAAATTTTACTATATTTTAAAAATCGTAAATGAGTTACACTCAAATTTTAAAGATGAGGGCTGAGTAAACGGGACCAGTGGTCCCACTCTAACTTATACTGCACAACTAAGGGGGTACCCTAGTATAATCCCACCAAGTGGCTCCCAGGAACAATCCGCCATTTTCCCACAAATACAGTATCAAATTTCACTATATTTTAAAATATTAATCGTAAATGAGTTACACTCAAATTTTAAAGATAAGGGCTGAGTAAACGGGACCAGTGGTCCCACTCTAACTTAAACTGGACCACTAAGGAGGTACCCTAGTATAATCCCACCAAGTGACTCTCGGGAACAATCCGCCATTTTCTCACAAATACAGTATCAAATTTCACTATATTTTACAATATTAATCGTAATTGAGTTACACTCAAACGTTAAAGATGAGGGCTGAATAAACGGGACCAGTGGTCCCACTCTAACTTCTACTGGACAACTAAGGAGGTACCCTAGTATAATCCCACCAAGTGACTCCAAGGAACAATCCGCCATTTTCTCACAAATACAGTATCAATTTTCACTATATTTTAAAATGTTTTACCGTAATTGAGTTACACTCAAATTTTAAAGATAAGGGCTGAGTAAACGGGACCAGTGGTCCCACTCTAACTTAAACTGGACAACTAAGGAGGTACCCTAATATAATCCCACCGAGTGACTCTCGGGAACAATCCGCCATTTTCTCACAAATACAGTATCAAATTTCACTATATTTTAAAATATTATTCGTAATTGAGTTACACTCAAACGTTAAAGATGATGGCTGAGAAAACGGGACCAGTGGTCCCACTCTAACTTCTACTGGACGACTAAGGACGTACCTTAGTATAATGCCACCATGTGACTCCCAGGAACAATCCGCCGTTTTCTCACAAATACAGTATCAAATTTCACTATATTTTTAAAATCGTAAATGAGTTACACTCAAATTTTAAAGATGAGGGCTGAGTAAACGGGACCAGTGGTCCCACTCTAACTTATATTGGACGACTAAGGGGGTACCCTAGTATAATCCCACCAAGTGACTTTCAGGAACAATCCGCTGTTTTCTCACAAATACAGTATCAAATTTCACTATTTTTTAAAAATCGTAAATGAGTTACACTCAAATTTTAAAGATGAGGGCTGAGTAAACGAGACCAGTGGTCCCACTCTAACTTATACTGGACAACTAAGGAGGTACCCTACTATAATCCCACCAAGTGACTCTCAGGAACAATCCGCCGTTTTCTCACAAATACAGTTTCAAATTTTACTATATTTTAAAAATCGTAAATGAGTTACACTCAAATTTTAAAGATGAGGGCTGAGTAAACGGGACCAGTGGTCCCACTCTAACTTATACTGCACAACTAAGGGCGTACCCTAGTATAATCCCACCAAGTGGCTCCCAGGAACAATCCGCCTTTTTCTCACAAATACAGTATCAAATTTCACTATATTTTAAAATATTAATCGTAAATGAGTTACACTCAAATTTTAAAGATAAGGGCTGAGTAAACAGGACCAGTGGTCCCACTCTAACTTAAACTGGACAACTAAGGAGGTACCCTAGTATAATCCCACCAAGTGACTCTCGGGAAAAATCCGCCATTTTCTCACAAATACAGTATCAAATTTCACTATATTTTAAAATATTAATCGTAATTGAGTTACACTCAAACGTTAAAGATGAGGGCTGAGTAAACGGAACCAGTGGTCGCATTCTAACTTATACTGGACGACTAAGGACGTACCTTAGTATAATGCCACCATGTGACTCCCAGGAACAATCCGCCGTTTTCTCACAAATACAGTATCAAATTTCACTATATTTTTAAAATCGTAAATGAGTTACACTCAAATTTTAAAGATGAGGGCTGAGTAAACGGGACCAGTGGTCCCACTCTAACTTATAATGCACAACTAAGGGGGTACCCTAGTATAATTTCACCAAGTGGCTCCCAGGAACAATCCGCCATTTTCTCACAAATACAGTATCAAATTTCACTATATTTTAAAATATTAATCGTAAATGAGTTACACTCAAATTTTAAAGATAAGGGCTGAGTAAACGGGACCAGTGGTCCCACTCTAACTTAAACTGGACAACTAAGGAGGTACCTTAGTATAATCCCACCAAGTGACTCTCGGGAACAATCCGCCATTTTCTCACAAATACAGTATCAAATTTCACTTATTTTACAATATTAATCGTAATTGAGTTACACTCAAACGTTAAAGATGAGGGCTGAGTAAACGGGACCAGTGGTCCTACTCTAACTTCTACTGGACAACTAAGGAGGTACCCTAGTATAATCCCACCAAGTGACTCCAAGGAAAAATCCGCCATTTTCTCACAAATACAGTATCAATTTTCACTATATTTTAAAATGTTTTACCGTAATTGAGTTACACTCAAATTTTAAAGATAAGGGCTGAGTAAACGGGACCAGTGGTCCCACTCTAACTTAAACTGGACAACTAAGGAGGTACCCTAGTATAATCCCACCAAGTGACTCTCGGGAACAATCCGCCATTTTCTCACAAATACAGTATCAAATTTCACTATATTTTAAAATATTAATCGTAATTGAGTTACACTCAAACGTTAAAGATGAGGGCTGAGTAAACGGGACCAGTGGTCCCACTCTAACTTCTACTGGACGACTAAGGACGTACCTTAGTATAATGCCACCATGTGACTCCCAGGAACAATCCGCCGTTTTCTCACAAATACAGTATCAAATTTCACTATATTTTTAAAATCGTAAATGAGTTACACTCAAATTTTAAGGATGAGGGCTGAGTAAACGGGACCAGTGGTCCCACTCTAACTTATACTGGACAACTAAGGAGGTACCCTAGTATAATCCCACCAAGTGACTCTCGGGAACAATCCGCCGTTTTCTCACAAATACAGTTTCAAATTTTACTATATTTTAAAAATCGTAAATGAGTTACACTCAAATTTTAAAGATGGGGGCTGAGTAAACGGAACCAGTGGTCCCACTCTAACTTATACTGCACAACTAAGCGGGTACCCTAGTATAATCCCACCAAGTGGCTCCCAGGAACAATCTGCCATTTTCTCACAAATACAGTATCAAATTTCACTATATTTTAAAATATTAATCGTAAATGAGTTACACTCAAATTTAAAAGATGAGGGCTGAATAAACGGGACCAGTGGTCCCACTCTAACTTATACTGGACTACTAAGGAGTCACCCTAGTATAATCCCACCAAGTGACTCTCAGGAACAATCCGCCGTTTTCTCACAAATACAGTATCAAATTTCACTATATTTTAAAAATCGTAAATGAGTTACACTCAAATGTTAAAGATGAGGGCTGAGTAAACGGGACTAGTGGTCCCACTCTAACTTATACTGGACAACTAAGGAGGTACCCTAGTATAATCCCACCAAGTGACTCCCAGGAACAATCCGCCATTTTCTCACAAATACAGTATCAAATTTCACTATATTTTAAAATATTAATCGTAATTGAGTTACACTCAAACGTTAAAGATGAGGGCTGAGTAAACGGGACCAGTGGTCCCACTCTAACTTCTACTGAACAACTAAGGAGGTACCTTAGTATAATCCCACCAAGTGAATCCAAGGAACAATCCGCCATTTTCTCACAAATACAGTATCAATTTTCACTATATTTTAAAATTTTTTACAGTAATTGAGTTACACTCAAATTTAAAACATGAGGGCTGAGTAAACGGAACCAGTGGTCGCACTCTAACTTATACTGGACGACTAAGGACGTACCTTAGTATAATGCCACCATGTGACTCCCAGGAACAATCCGCCGTTTTCTCACAAATACAGTATCAAATTTCACTATATTTTTAAAATCGTAAATGAGTTACACTCAAATTTTAAAGATGAGGGCTGAGTAAACGGGACCAGTGGTCCCACTCTAACTTATACTGGACAACTAAGGAGGTACCCTAGTATAATCCCACCAAGTGACTCTCAGGAACAATCCACCGTTTTCTCACAAATACAGTTTCAAATTTTACTATATTTTAAAAATCGTAAATGAGTTACACTCAAATTTTAAAGATGAGGGCTGAGTAAACGGGACCCGTGGTCCCACTCTAACTTATACTGCACAACTAAGGGGGTACCCTAGTATAATCTCACCAAGTGGCTCCCAGGAACAATCCGCCATTTTCTCACAAATACAGTATCAAATTTCACTATATTTTAAAATATTAATCGTAAATGAGTTACACTCAAATTTTAAAGATAAGGGCTGAGTAAACGGGACCAGTGGTCCCACTCTAACTTAAACTGGACAACTAAGGAGGTACCCTAGTATAATCCCACCAAGTGACTCTCGGGAACAATCCGCCATTTTCTCACAAATACAGTATCAAATTTCACTATATTTTACAATATTAATCGTAATTGAGTTACACTCAAACGTTAAAGATGAGGGCTGAGTAAACGGGACCAGTGGTCCTACTCTAACTTCTACTGGACAACTAAGGAGGTACCCTAGTATAATCCCACCAAGTGACTCCAAGGAAAAATCCGCCATTTTCTCACAAATACAGTATCAATTTTCACTATATTTTAAAATGTTTTACCGTAATTGAGTTACACTCAAATTTTAAAGATAAGGGCTGAGTAAACGGGACCAGTGGTCCCACTCTAACTTAAACTGGACAACTAAGGAGGTACCCTAGTATAATCCCACCAAGTGACTCTTGGGAACAATCCGCCATTTTCTCACAAATACAGTATCAAATTTCACTATATTTTAAAATATTAATCGTAATTGAGTTACACTCAAATGTTAAAGATGAGGGCTGAGTAAACGGGACCAGTGGTCCCACTCTAACTTCTACTGTACGACTAAGGACGTACCTTAGTATAATGCCACCATGTGACTCCCAGGAACAATCCGCCGTTTTCTCACAAATACAGTATCAAATTTCACTATATTTTTAAAATCGTAAATGAGTTACACTCAAATTTTAAAGATGAGGGCTGAGTAAACGGGACCAGTGGTCCCACTCTAACTTATACTGGACAACTAAGGAGGTACCCTAGTATAATCCCACCAAGTGACTCTCGGGAACAATCTGCCATTTTCTCACAAATACAGTATCAAATTTCACTATATTTTAAAATATTAATCGTAATTGAGTTACCCTCAAACGTTAAAGATGAGGGCTGAGTAAACGGGACCAGTGGTCCCACTCTAACTTCTACTGGACAACTAAGGAGGTACCCTAGTATAATCCCACCAAGTGACTCCAAGGAAAAATCCGCCATTTTCTCACAAATAGGCCTACAGTATCAATTTTCACTATATTTTAAAATGTTTTACCGTAATTGAGTTACACTCAAATTTAAAAGATGAGGGCTGAGTAAACGGAACCAGTGGTCGCACTCTAACTTATACTGGACGACTAAGGGCGTACCTTAGTATAATGCCACCATGTGACTCCCAGGAACAATCCGCCGTTTTCTCACAAATACAGTATCTATTTTCACTATATTTTTTAAATCGTAAATGAGTTACACTCAAATTTAAAAGATGAGGGCTGAGTAAACGGGACCAGTGGTCCCACTCTAACTTATACTGGACTACTAAGGAGGCACCCTAGTATAATCCCACCAAGTGACTCTCAGGAACAATCCGCCGTTTTCTCACAAATACAATATCAAATTTCACTATATTTTAAAAATCGTAAATGAGTTACACTCAAATGTTAAAGATGAGGGCTGAGTAAATGGGACCAGTGGTCCCACTCTAACTTATACTGGACAACTAAGGAGGTACCCTAGTATAATCCCACCAAGTGACTCCCAGGAACAATCCGCCATTTTCTCACAAATACAGTATCAAATTTCACTATATTTTTTAAATCGCAAATGAGTTACACTCAAATTTAAAAGATGAGGGCTGAGTAAATGGTACCAGTGGTCTCACTCTAACTTATAGTGTACGACTAAGGAGGTATCCTAGTATAATCCCACCAAGTGACTCCCAGGAACAATCCGCCATTTTCTCACCAATACAGTTTCAAATTTAACTATATTTTAAAAATTGTAATTGAGTTACACTCAAATTTTAAAGATGAGGGCTGAGTAAACGGGACCAGTGGTCGCACTCTAACTTATACTGGACGACTAAGGGGGTACCCTAGTATAATCCCACCAAGTGACTCCCAGGAACAATCCGCCATTTTCTCACAAATACAGTTTCAAATTTAACTATATTTTAAAAATTGTAATTGAGTTACACTCAAATTTTAAAGATGAGGGCTGAGTAAACGGGACCATTGGTCCCACTCTAACTTATACTGGACGACTAAGGGGGTACCCTAGTATAATCCCACCTAGTGAATCCCAGGAACAATCCGCCGTTTTTCTCACAAATATTTAATTCCTAATACCATAAAAGCCATAAGTAACAATGAAAATGTAAAGAATGCACAAACGGCGTTTCATAGTTATTGTTGGCTGGAAAAAATAAAAGTGGGCTGGCTTATTGTTGGCTGGCTTATTGTTGGCTAGCTTGACACAAGCTCGATCGTAGACGTGACACAACAACATACACACCGCCCCCGCCGAAAGGTTTTGAGAGGCAAGTACTTCTCTATAGAGCGCCATTTATGCCTTTAGAAATAGAAAGAAAGAAGGAATTGTAATATCTGTTCATATGTTATAAACAATGTGCTTCAGGTAGACTTAATTTGGAGCACAGTGAAATAAACAAATACAAAAACATTCAGAACTAATGTTTCTAGAATTAAAAAATATTTTTTATACTTGGTATAGGCCTATGTTCAATATTGGTTACTTCATCCGTAATGCAACAGAAAAATAAGTCTTGATTTTAGTAATTTTGCGTTCGTTTAAAATGTATATTTATGATAGAACATACAATTCCAACACATTTTTTAAACTTAATTTTTTATCATCATAAAATAATTTTCCTACACATTTGAAATGTGGTAGTATACGTTCAATAGGCCTAGGTTACTACACGTTCAATATGTTACTGACATCATTCACATCGTTAACAGATGTTTTTTTATGATCGCTAAAGTTGTAAAAAAAATGTGTTGGAATTGTAAGTTAATTGTTCTTTTATAAGTCTTAGACAAACGCAGGTTATTAAAATCACTATTTTTTCTTTTGCATTACGGATGGAGTAACCGATATTGAATTCATGTACTAAGTTTGAAATATTTTTGAATTCGAAGTATTTTTTCTCGAAGTTTTTATATGTTACTATTTCGTTGTGCTCCACTGGTGGCGCCAAATTGGATCCACTGGAGCACAGTGTGTTAACAAACCAAAAGATATTTTAATTAGCGACTTTATTTCAATTTTCACTGTGCTCGTGCCAACTTGGGTCCATTGTGAGCATATAAATATAAGCATACGAAAAAATATTGCAATTTAGTGACTTATTCCTATTTTGTATCACTGTACTCCACTGGTGCTAAATTGGGTCCGCTGGAGCACAGTGTATTAACATACGAAAAATATATTAAAATTTAGTTACTTTATTTCTATGTTATTATCACTGTGCTCCACTAGCGCCAAATTGGATTCACTTGAGCATTGTGTATAACATACGAAAAGATATTAACATTTAGTGACTTTATTTCTATTTTTTATCACTGTGCTCCACACCGGTGCCAAATTGGGTCCACTGAACCAGTTACCGTAGTAGGCTACTATTTCTATTTCAGAAGTTAATAAAGGCATAAATGGATGAATGACGTTCTGAATATACCTCACACAACACCTTGTTACTCAACCATAAAGATAGTATTAGTGATCTTTGATCTTTCGTCGTTGCTTTACAATTATTCTAGTAGGCCTATCGCCGGAGAGTGCAGCCCTTTGTCAATCAAATGACGTCACAATTTAGTATAGCGCGATTCGTGGACGTGACCGGTAATAAAAGTTTGTAGCCGGCCCGCACTACTTATTTCTGTTAGAACGGGGGTTAGAACAAACGTCAGTTCTGAGTTAGTTTGTTGTATCTTCTGTAAAGTTTTTGGATACTCTAAAAGTTGTCGGCAGAAACTTTACCAATGGATTTCACATTAAACACGCAGGTATTAAGACTTTTACCAGCTGATATGTGCGATGTTGATGTACTTGTAGTTGCTAGTAATCCACTGAGATGGAGGTTAGTATTGTCGGCCGAGTAGATTAAACAAATATTTCTTCTGCCTAAACCCAGCGGTGTTCTCTTCGTGAAGCATTTCTTAAAATTTAGTATAGTATAACAAGCTATTTATATCTCATTAAGTTTTTAGCAACGGCAATGTTTTGTAATTTGAATTGTAATTATAAAATTTAAATTTAGATAATATCGAGTCATAGTCATGCAATGGGTCATGACGGGTTAGCTACAGACCGTTAAACGCATTGTTGATGATTCAATTGGCATGTGGGCCTACCTTCCTATCATCGGATATGATTTGTTAATGCCGGCGCCATCCATTTTTTAACATGTCACAACTTTATTTAAATTTAAATTTATTTTTTAAATATAAATGGAACACTACAAAAAGACTTTGGCGTCATCCGACTAGAACGTATGTTATTATGAATTCATTTTGATCAGGCAATCCACTTTACAACAATAGTTGAATAGTGGGGGATATTATAGTTATAGTTATAAATTTTGATAAGCGATTGTGAGCAAATTCGGTTTTATGATCGCATTCATTCACTTGACTCAATTACCACACAAAAAGTGTACAGTATCATTCCCAAATCGACTATTGTATGCCTACCATGTGTTTATTTGCAAAACCGATTTTTACAGAACTATATTTACCGATTTAAACGAACTAATTTGCTCTGTATAAGCCAAAACTTAGACTGGAGGCCTTTGACAGTCCCGTACCGGAGTTCCTCCATCGGTTCGTTTCGGACTCGATCGACTCTCACGCAGCAACGCGAGTTTATCAAAATTATGGTGCGACGACAGTCAAAATGAATCGCACCCGCATCTGATACGCCAGTACTACAGTATTACATTGTGTGATCGATTGATTACGTGACTGTTGCGTTATTACTTGGCAAAATTTGGCAAAAAGAATTTTGCCAAGTATAGTATTTACTTTGTTTGTATGTACTAGAGGGTGAGCTCGCTTCGCTCGCTCCCCCTCTAGGAAGTGTAGACGATGGTTTTCGGAATGATAATGTTCTCCTTTTTATACGTTTTCTGTCGGTTACCATTATTGAAAATGCTTGACATTCGTAAAACTAAACTACTTTGTTTCACAGTGTTTTAGATGATTAATAACATTTTAAAGTACAGTTTTTATTGTTTGGTAGGGCCCTTTGGGGAGGCGGAGGTCATTTGAGGGAGGTGCTTATTCGAGGGATATATGTTAAATTTTGTAGTTTTAATAATATGGTAACATTTATAATCAAATGAAATCCTCTAATAGATATGAAAAGTGCTAAAAAAGAATAACAAATGCTTGGTAAATAGTAGATAACAGTGCGGTGAATTCTACTACAAATAGTACCGTATAATTGTGTTGTTATAAATATGTGGATGGACGTTTATTAGATAGTTGGGTTGGGGGGGGGGGGATTTATTATTCAAAGTGATGTTTTTAGAGAGGCGTTTATTCAAATGAATACCATCCTAATAATTATTAATACATTATTTAATTTAATCATCTTTTGAAACTAACTGCCGTGACAGAGTGGGCCCAAGAAAGAAGACATTATGGTACGGCTTGCAACATGGGCAGACATCTCGGTCCTAACGGGACACAGGAAGATAGCCTACAGTTATTCCTGCAAGCTTACTCAAAATAAAACTCAGCTATCGGGATTTCACGCGAAAAATGTCTTATCATCAAATCTCCCTATGTAATTTTATAATACTATTCCCCACAATATATTCTGATTCTTTATGGCGTATATTTAATTTGATCTTTATTAATTTGCAGTATAATTCCTATTATTTAACTACTGTACACACGCGCCGCGGTATGTTTTAAAATAAACAAAAAACTGAAATGGCTATGATTAATGGCCTATATCTGATTTTTTTTTCGTCTTCCAAAGGGACACTGTATTGATTGATGGAAAGTGCCTGTTTCCAGTCACCTTTAGGGTCAAATCTATTATTTTAACTGCTCCCTTGTGTATAAAAGAGAGAAAATATTTGAAACCAGGTTTTTGCAAGGTGAACTTATCTTAAACCCGGAAATTACTTTGACCGGGAAGAATTGAAATTGAGATGAAAATCTAATGTTGAAATCATAAATTGTGTTAAAAAACTCTTTATAATATCTTCCTAAGATAGAAATATGGAACAATAGCGTCGCCGTGAACACTAATGTTATCAAATCTACGTTTCGCGGTACATCTCAGATAGATAAGGTAGGTATCCAAGGCGGAGATTTGTACCGAAGTTTTTGCATTGTGCTCGCCTATGTCAGAATTAACCATAATTTATATATAGATGTATGTATGTTTGTATGTATGTTTCTTTCTTAGCACGATAGCGCCTACAGTTTTCAAGTTATCGTTCTGAATTTTTGGGTGTAGATAGGTATATACTTTCAGACCATGCCTATTGAAAATCAACAAAATTGGTTTATTAATAACTTCACAAATAACAAAAATGATATTATTTTCAGACCGGCTAGTGTTAAAAGATAGGAGACAATTTTCAAAAGCCGGTGAGCAGTTTTAAAGTAACACGTAAACTGAAATTACATTTTCTCGAGAACTACTTGTC
Organism: Antedon mediterranea; assembly: GCF_964355755.1. Classification (NCBI taxonomy): domain Eukaryota; kingdom Metazoa; phylum Echinodermata; class Crinoidea; order Comatulida; family Antedonidae; genus Antedon; species Antedon mediterranea. The sequence continues at coordinate 22,503,600 of NC_092676.1, forward strand.
CAAAAACCTCATTTTTGGACAAGAGGCAAGGGTTATAATTTGTGATTTGTAATTTGAAAACAAAATTTTATTCAATGTACCGGCTTTTTCATACAAATAGTTAAAAAAAATCTATTTATCTATTAAATAGCACGCATTCTGTCTTCTTTTAACATGGACATATTCTTTGATATGGACCAAAACATTAGTCGACTGGTCAAGCGGTTAAGCTTACGACATGGGTTAAGGCAGAGGCGCCGCAAATCGGCACAGCTTCAAGACACTCCTCGATCATTATTCTGGTCAATCTTGATTTTAGAAAGGTCATTGTTGCAATGCCGGAGTTGTTTGTATCCAACAATTATTTAAACAAATTATTACCCCCAGCAGGATGGTAACAATGTAAAGCTAATACCTAAGACAAAAAAATGTATCTTTCAACATGCTCCGAGTCAGTGGATATATTTTGCCAAGTACTTCACTCAGTTTCTGAGTGCTTTCATTGATTGATTGTTTATTTATCGATTGCATGACGTGATTGATTAATTACGTGATTGATTAGTTAATAGCGTGAATGATTGGTTGCCTCGATTTTTGCCATGACCTTATTTCTTTTATATAATTATATAAAAATGTATTTTTTTCTTTTTGTTTATGGGTCTTGCATGACAAGAACTCTCTTCTTGCAAGATAATCTATTAATAGTATTGTTGTATTGTTATAATATTATTACCATTTTTTTTTTATTGTTTTACCATTGATAGAACTAATAAATGTTGCATGAATTGCATCACAGCATGACTGATTGAGGAGTGCGTGCGCTATTGACAATTGTATTGATAAATAAATCTTTTTTTTTAAACTTTCTATGTTATTTCGTCAAAGAAATTTGCTTGGTACATTAAATAAAGAGAAAGGTTGTAGAATAACGGTTTATTTCACCAAAAGCTGCAATGACATGCAACTACAACGCTTAGTACCTGCCAACGACCTTACAGAAGAACAATATAAAAGAAGGTAAACATACAAAGACATTGTGAATATCAACATTAGTTGTTGTTGTTGTTGCTAACGTTTTCCGTCTTCCGACATACGCTTTCCACAATTTGTTTCCATTTTTTTCTGTTTATGGCAGGATGGTTTGTTATTGTGTTAGTGTCTACTAGTCCTTGTAAGTCTTTCTTTATTTGATTCATCCAGTTATTTCTTGGTCTTCCTACGGGTCGTTTTACTTTCCTGTTAGTTTCCTTCATTGTTTGTTTGATTGGGGTATCATCCGGTAATCTAATTATGTGTCCATACCATTTTAGTCTCCTTCGTTTAATTCTTTTACTCCATTCTTCTTGTTTTGTTATCTCGTATATTTTCGTGTTACACACTCTATCTGTTAATTTAATATCTATCATCTTTCGCAACATTTTCCTGTGATATATATCTATACTCTCTTGTAATTTTTTTTTTTTTTCAACATTAGTAAACTGTAAAAATAGTGTTTAGATCGTAAACATATTTTGTAATCATTTTTTCAACACATTTAGCCTTAAACATGTTCTAAATACATTCTAAACATGTAGTCTGTATCCAACTCAACAAACCAGTGACGTGTTGATTGTTAAACATGTGGAGCAATAAAGACACGTTTAGGTTTTAACACGCTAAACATGTAACTACGTGTTTAAAAGCTAAATGTTTGGAAAAAATAGGTACAAAATAGATGTTTAAGATCTAAACACTATTTTTACATGTGTAGTACCTATCCCATCACTACTGTCAGTGCAGTATGATTTTGTTAATTAACTATCACGTATCAATAATGATTATATGGTACTTTTTGTGAAATGATAATTACAATGGTAGGCCTATTTCTTTTCATAATAATTAATGGATTAATGAATATCGATTATTAATGAATATCGATTATTAATGAATATCGATTATTAATGAATATCGATTATTAATGAATATCGATTATTTGTCTCCACCAAGAAATGGTTGACCACTGTTCAGATGATAGACGTTGTTTGCACAAAAAAATCATGGAACTATAAATAATTACCTAGTTGATAGGTCCCACAATAAAACATATTATGTATTGATTTCATTTCAATTCATTTATTTATTCGACCAATAAACAGATACAGAACAGAAACAAAGAACAATGGTCAGGTGCAACTAAAGCAAAACAATTAATATAACTCAACGAGTCAGTTGCCCCTTAAAAAACAATGAAATACAAAAAATATTGCGTCAACAAGACGATAAACAAAATGTCCTACGATCTAGTGTGTATTATTCAATAGAATTCTTCTGACACCGACATAACTCGAAAACAAGCCCATCTCGATATAGCTATAATGGTCTGTGCTTTTTTTCCTAATCAATATTACAAAGGTCATACATACGTTATATTTTCCGGATTTTCAGTAAAAAGTAATGTCTAGGTGGCACAAATGAATCTTCCACCATTCTATTCCACTAAAACACATTGATTTAAAATAGAATTTATTGTTTTATTAGTGCACGGCCTACTTAATATTTCGGCCCATATTGACAGATCTCGAGATTGTATAAGCAAACCAAATATTACGTATTTGATGAATAAAAAAATAGGTCATGGTCAGACTGATTTGATTTGATTTGAATTTATTTGGAAAATCATCATAAAAAATACATACAAAGTGATAACATAAATTACAGACATTACAAATAATACATTTATAAAAGACTTTCCAGGATAGCCCAAAAAGCTTATCAGCTTATTTCCATTGGGATCCTTTTACAATCTAAAATAAAAAATATAAACATTACAAAGTATTGCATTAAACACGTAAATATTACAAAAACAATAATATAAAAAACAAGTTAAATTAAAGATTATGATTGACTTATAAAATTATTTGGTAGAACAGAAATGTGATTTAACATTTTTCTTAAAATTAAATTTGTTTTCTATTTGTTGAATGGAATGAGATAGGTTATTCCATGCCTTTATGCCTGTATAATAAAACGTTTTAGATATCTGACTATCAGATTTAGGAACTGAAAAACCATTGACACTACTTCTAGTCATATAATGGTGGTTAGATGAAACTCTTTGAAACTTTTCAGTCAAATAAGGTACTGATTTTCCATAAAAAATCTTATGAACATGATTAAGTTTGAGTTGGCAAATTCTATCCTCTAGACATAATTGACCGATTTGGTTCAGTTCGTCTTTAGACTGTAGTTGCCTAGTAGGCCTACTATTTGTAGATAGACCGGTTATTGTAAAACAATAAACGCATTAAATATATCTAATTATCACTAATTATTGTTACCGTATGTATTAATTTTTTAACAGATTTTATGCTGTTGTTGTTTTTGATCCGATATCAGATAAAGTAGTGCTAAATATTCTTAAGAACTTATCCCTGACGCTTTTATCTGATGGAGGCTATTTGGTGTGTATACAAAGTTGTAGTGAACGGGATACTTATGGTATGGATATTTTTGAACAAGTTATAAACAATTGATAATAAATATAGTAACCAGCTTGAAATGATAACCCGAAGAAGACCATTGAGTGTTTGGTGCTGCGCCCCACCTATCCGTGTTAATTTGTTTGAACCGCATGCTTCAATTGATTAAAATATATGTCTTTTATATATTATTGTAGACCAAGCTAGCTTAACCGATGTTGAGAAATGTCTTAAGGACATTCGTTTGGATGGCAGTGATCTTTGTCTGCGTTTTGTGTCTGGAAAACTGCTGCAGTCTAGTGACGTCACACAAAAGGTTATGTTGCGTTAAAATCGTTTGTCGTTACCATTTTTCTTGCGTTGCGTCGATTTTATAAATTTTCGATCGTAATCGGTTTCCTGTAAAATCCGCATTTCCTACGACAAATCGACGTAGTCGCAACAAAAGTGATGTTCTTACGTTTACAGGAAACCAGGCTTTAGCTAAATTTATGACATTCAGATTAATCGTCGTCGCATGGAGGAATTTTTGTTTAAAACCAAAACTACAATTCCTCCATGGACGTCTTATCGTGGCACTGTATATAACTACTGTGTTTTTCTGCGGCGTCCTCAAATATTATAGTATAAGGTTTCGTGTGTTGAACCACGGAGTAACTCCATGGTTGAACAAGGCCATAGACATGGCTACAGTCGCGTGATCAAATTTGAGTTAGTGTTTACCGACCGACCGACCGACCGACATAGTGAGCTGTAAAAATACACTCGGTGGTTTTCGCTTTTACATGGAGGAATAGTTGATAGAATCCTAGCCACCGTTATATTATAGTATTTTTTTCATTTTGGACGACTCCACTAATAATTCAACTTAAACAAGTTTCGGTTACCTTGCACTAGGCACTATCAACACTTTTACTTACGGAGGGATAGTTAATAGAATTCTAGCCTAACGGTTACATTTTATTTTGCTCATTTTGGATGACCACTCACATATGACCTTAATAAGTTTCCATAAGTCCGAGTTAGACCACTGTTGCACTAATTACAACCTATATACCATCACTTTACTTACAGACAGCGTATTGTGCCGTTCACAAGTTGTCCACTCTCGAATCAAGAAACTTCTTAGATAGTAATAGTTTCCAAGATGTTCTAAATGATCAAGTTTATTCAACGGATGTTCCTCAGATGTATGAGATTCTTTACGGAAAGACGAATTTTATGAGTACTGGTGGGGCAACGGCAAATCTAGAGGTTTTTATTTTTCCGTTTGTTATTTTGACAGAGTTAGTACCTCTAGTTTGTTCAACTCATTTACAGCTGACTGGAATGGGAGTTATGTTCTTATCGGGAAAGTGTACCCGATTCTTTCTGTATGATAGTCAAGTGTCGACCCCCTCGGCAACTCCTCTGTCTTTCCTACTATTATTCAACCATTATAATACCTAAATTGTAGTTTAACCATTGTGTATCGGTATCACTGTTTAGGTAGCATTAAAAAATCTAAAACTGGAGCCTGGTATGACAATTCTTGACGTGGGGTCTGGTATAGGTGGATTTTTGTTTAAATTTGCTAAGGTAAGTCATTTTGGTTCTGTTGCCTTCTGAGCTATTTTTTCCCTTAAATTTATTTATAAAAATACACCCACAGATGGGGACGAGATACAAACAAATAGAAAACAATAATAACAATAGTTTTCAATTAATTTTGGAAAGATTCCGAAAATAAAAGGTGGGTGCGGTGGGATGTGCTCTTTTTCTCTCTTTTTTATATATGAAAATAATAATTATAATAAAAACAAACCAACAAATGTCCAAATACACTCAGAACGACCAAAGCTAAGTTAGTAAAAAGAGTATTTTACTATGACTATATAATTTCGATATAAATAAACTAAACAGTTGCTATGGCTTAAATTCACTGAAACAGAACGTTTAGTTGTTTCAGTTGAAATTTGTAAATATTTAAAAAAAGGAGAAGATAAATGGTTCCAAAACCAGTGTTTATAGTCTGCTGAAATAGATTACAAAAAGGGGCTAGGTTTTTTTGCAACAACTTATACGTTATTGATGATTTTTATGTGATTCTTTTTAAACTTCAGGAACATGGCCTTGAAGTTTATGGACTGGATCTTTGTAGGAATTTGGTCGATAGAGCGACACAGACATCAAGAGGATTACCACAACTAAAGGTCGAGTTTGACTCCAATACCGATAACGTTTTCGCTTTATTAGGCCTATATTATCAACTATTGAAAATAGTATTTTCTGTTTATCAAATTCTCTATCTACACTTATTACGCATAACAAGTTAAGGTCACATTCAATAAAATAGGTAGATGGAGTTTATAGTTAGTTTTATTGAACTTTTGAGTTGTTGATAAAATAACTTAGTTTATTACTATAGGTGGAGTTTGAAGTTTGCGATGTATCACTTCGACATTTTCCAGAAGCATCGTTTGATGCTATATTTAGTAAAGATGTTCTGTATCATGTAAAAGACAAAGACTCTCTCTACAAGCGGTTCTTGGTAAGTCTTAGCATATCTCTTGCCTAGACCTACTTATAGACCTACATCATACATATTATTGAATGGTTAACTGAATCTCAAGGTTTAATATTTCAATTTAGAGCATGAAGCTATTACATATTTTAGCTCCATGTTTAGAGGACCTCAGATTTGGAATGCACTTTAAAGAAGAACTAATCTAATACATCTTTCGAGACATGTAGGGGGTTACTCCGGCGTACTCCAGGACAGACAGAGCCTGAATATGTGTTGAAAACAAAATCTATCGACATTTTTTTAGATATGTTTTGTTTTTTCTGATTAGCCTAATCACAGGTTTTCTTGGTGTGGGGTCTTCACATATCTTATATCTTATATTTGTATATTTTGAACATTTATTGTAGTTGAATTGCGAGTTATGTCATTAAAGTAGACCTCGTTGTATTGAATAAATCATTCGTTATGCCGAATTAAACAAAACAAAAATAAATTACATTGTTTCGTATAGCGTTCAATTCTTACTTAGAAACAGATGAAAATAATCATATTTATAAAAAAAACTGACGCGATTTTATTGCTGCTGAATGGAAGAACTTCGACCATTTCTTTCCAAAGGACATAATTGTTGATTTTATTTCCCGTTTTCTGTTTCAAGACGTGGTTAAAACCTGGTGGTAAGCTATTGGTTGTCGATTTTAATCGATGTGACGAAGACCTCAGTGACGCTTTCAAATCTTACTTGGAGTTCAGGAAAAACACATGGTATCTTTTGACACTAAACGAATATGAAAAGGTTTGAATGTAATGTTAAAACAAACGTTAAGGTCCATACTCTAACTCATAGAAAATATTTGTCCTTAACTCACCTCTTTAATAGTCTATTTCGTAGGAAAACTTAAATCTACAGTTACAATATATTTCAGGAAAAAACCCTTTTTATTAGTAGATTTTTGGTTCGTATTGGAACTACTCATTTACTGAAATGGATGTCCGTGACCGCCATGCATGCTGTGGAAGAAGTTCCTAAGCGCTTCCAACCCGTCAAAAAATCCCGCGTTCAAATGTCAAATATTAGTTATAGAGTTTCTCTAAAGCCTGTTTCCCATTATGCAAATTTGTTCGCGCGAATCCAACCTTTCACAGAGAAAAATTTTTTCATTTCATTATATAGTTGAAGGTAAAATTACACATCTTTGTTTTCACAGTGTATACAAAACGCAGGTTTCATCAACATTACTGCCGAAGATATATCTCTGTTGCAGACAAATACAATAGTAAACGAATGTGAAATGATGAAGAATAAACGAGAAGAAATAATTCAGGTGCAGTACAAAATTAGGTTAGAATAGATGCAGTAGTAGTATCATGATGACAACATTTCTTTTTCAGGCTTTAACTGTTTGCTGGTGCCAAGAAGACTGTAAGAAATATACATGCACGCAAGCGCGTATTTCAATGAAGCATACATTGTCACAAATAAAATGTACTACTGTACCTACAATCCACCAATTCAGTGGAAAAGCGCACCGAATGTCCCGCATGCACAATGGGTTTACGTGAAGTTGAAGTATCAGTTCCTGGTCGTCGAAAATTTTCCTATTCATTATATTACAACTTAATCCGCATGAATACAGTACATTTATATGTCAATTTGTTTACATTTTACAAATAGGCCTAGAGATTTAAAAAAAAATATTGAATTATTGTTCTATTTTCAGAAATTTGATGAAAAATCTTACAATCGGTGGATTTCAAAGTTGGAAATAAAACACAAAGTTACTGAAAGCGGCAACCATTTATGGGGACTATTTTACGGAGAGAAAGCGAAGAATAATTTGAAAACTGACAAGGGTTATTAATGCCAAATGTAGGCTACTCCATGTAGACCTATAGTTAGAGATGGCACTTTAATCTACATTCACCGTTTTTGACGGAACAGAAGACGGGTGTCATTTTGTTAAATTATGGTCAATCAAGTACGTTGCCATTCCGTAAAATAACAGAACAAATGTGAATGGATGTAGCGTTAGTATCCTGCAGAATTATAATATTCTATGCCTAGGTCTATGATGCTGATTTCATTATTATAATAAGGGGACACGAAAATGAAACCAAAATAAATACATAATACATACATTAATTAAGGAAAAAAAATCAGGAGGAAAAAAAAGTTAGTTTAATTTCAGTAGTATTAGTTAGCAAACACAAAAACTGTAATTTCGTTTGGAATTGTATAATAATTATTATTATAATCCTTAATTTATTAAACTATTAATATAATTATTGTGTCGTTTGTTTTCTTGATGATATTATTAATTGGGCCGCATAGGCTATAGGCATACTTCAAAAATAAATGAGAGATTGATCGAGTGATGGCTACTGTGATCCAGTCTGATATGTTGTGAATTAGAAAGAAACACCGGAAAATTCCGTAGGCCAACATGCACACTAACAACAAAACATCACATCACAGGAGGCCCTGAGGGTAGCCTTCAGTTTCAGAAGAAACATAATCAGTATATTTAATTTGTATCATTAGTATTATTTTGTTTCAGGACCCCAAACTATCCTGGTCAAAATAATTTTAAGACTTTTACATTTTTATGACGACTGACGCTAACGCTTTTTTCAAAATTATTTACCATACCTTTAGGTCTGTCACTTTTAATAAATGTAATTTTTGCAATTTGTTTTACAGATTTTACTTTTTTTACTCTGATTTAGCATTTTTATACTACTAATTTTAAATTGTATATACTGTATATATGTATTTGTATTGAAATGTGTGGTTTTGACCAAATGAATGAATGAATCATAAAACCCTACCGGTACGGGTCCTACACCGGGCGAAGATTAGCATTGATCTCGATCGATTGTCGTCGTCGGCGTTTCATATTTCATTTTTATAATCTATAGAGGGCGAGTGATGGCACGCCGAATCGGCGATCAAAAACACAAGCTCGGCGGCTTAAATTTCCCCGATGGTGGTTTACGAATTTATCGGTTAATTTTTGTCTGTTTAAAATAACATTGCAGAGGTCTAGCAAAAGTAATTTATCACTATTGTAAGCATATGGATCAGCAATATTACCTTATGTACTTATTGTAATTTGTAAGAGATTAATAATTCATTATTATGTTTATTTTTGGTAGAACTAAACTTAACCTGGTCCTAGCTAGGAGGCCTAGCTAGCTAACCTTCCAACAGTGAGCGAGAACCTCTCCAGCAGATAGTGTGTTCGCGGCAGGCTTGGCCTAGCCTAGATCTTTAAAAAGCTTAGGCCTAGTCCTAAGTATCCCAACGTTAGTAGGCCTAGCTAGGCTATCTAGGCCTATAGAATAATAATCGTTTCATTTATTTACATTTAACATTAAATGTATCAGGTGATCAGTAATAATGCAAACATACATATAATTACGTCAATGAATCCGTTACCATTTTGTTTCTATATCTAGGCCTACATTCGTTTCTTGGAATCAAATCCATGTTGTTGGGATTTATCCCTTGCAAATAAAAAATATTATTTATCTACCGATAGGATTGGGCCGATTAGAATGCATTTGCCAACATTCTTTTACATATTTCACAACATTATACAGTGTAGGTATAATTTAACCGATTGTAATGTAGTATTTAGGATATTTTAATATCGATTGTAGGCTACTGTAGCTAGTATTTAAATTGTTTTTATTCCGATTGTGATGTTTAGTTGTTTTGTAGTTTAACATGTTTTAATTCCGATTGTATTGTAGTATTTAGGATGTTATATTCCGATTGTACTTTAGTATTTAGTTTAGTTGTATTGTAGTTTAACATGTTTTAATTCCGATTGTATTGTAGTAAGGATGTTTTAATTCTGATTGTACCTGTAGTCTTTAATATATGTTTTGATTCCATACTATAGTATTTAGTTTAGTTGTAAGTTTAAAATGTTTTAATTCCGATTGTACTGTATTGTAGTATTTAACATTTTCTAATTTCGAATCCAATTGTACTAACATTTAATGTGTTTAAATCCAGATAGGCATAACATAGTATTTAATATATTTAATTTTGATTATACTGTAGTGTTTAGTTTAGTTTTTATATATACGGTAGTAGGTCTAAGTACAGAAGTATACCTAGCCTACTTATAGTTAAAGCCCCCTTCCCTACGTTTTTTAGATCTAATTTAAGATCACAAACTATATTTAATGTAAAAATAATACTATATGGTCCTATTGCGATAACTTTTTTCGTCTTTAAACGGTTAAAAATGTGAAAAATAAGTCGATTCTAATAATTATAGCGGCCCGCTATAAATCCCAAAATGCATTGCGCGCGGATTGATATTTTTGTTTTTCACCTGTAATTCGCCCACTTTTCGATCGATCGTGAGGACAAAACAAATGGAAGACTCCTAACTTTTCAGCGAAAATACTGGGTTTTCCCCAATTTGTATCAACGGAGTCTGGCAAAAATAGAAAGACAATTAATGCAGCAACTATACAACGTCAGGCTAGGTATATAGCTAGCGTATGATGTTCGTACGTTACCGATGTTTACCAGCTAGTCCTACAAAACTAAGCCTAGCCTCCGTCCACGAGAGGTCGATCGCCGCGAGCTACTTAGTTAGTGCATTGTTTCTCACTTTTTATCATAATTTACCATAAAACGTACATTTAAGACAAGGAATGACATGGTTTAATGTTTTTAAAGTGATATATATGTATTATTTTCCAAAAAACGTCTAAAATTGCAGGGAAGGGGTCTTTAATATATAGTACTGTAATATTGTTAAAAAATCTTGGCACTCCGTAACACAGTACAAAAAAAAGTACATGCTTGCTAGTTTTTTTTCTGTATTGTTCCTTGTAGTTTGTACTGCAGGTTACATAACAGAACAATTGTATTGTCTTCCTATTCAATAGACACCCTTCTCTACATAAAACATCACACCCCTATCATAATAATGGTATAGTCCATATAAGTCAAGGTGGCCGAAAACGGCACCTGATCCATTGTGTTTTTTAGGAGTATTGTAAACTTTCAACAACAAAATGTTTATCTTCTAAACTAGGCTAGGTAGGCTTACAGTATGCCTGGCTAATAAGTAACAATAGTTGGCCTAGCTAGGCCTACCTAGTTTTGCACTAATTCTCTAGACTAGGGGGCCTGCTAGCCCTGCATCAGCCTACACTCATAGGCCTAGTAGTACCTAGTCTCCTCTACTCTACCATAGAGTTTTGGTAGCACTTAGACCTAACTTCAGTCATGATATACTGTAAATAAATGTGTGAAAACATTTCGGTCATCACCACACCGTTGTTTGGCTTAACTACCAATTGCTGTACACATTCACGTTAAATCTAACTGTCAACAGTGTTGTGTCTTCCTTGTTGCACTTTTTTTATGTACATAATTTTTCTTTACTCAGGAATGTAGAAGTTATTCAACGACGTGACCCATTAGGAGCAATTTTTATATTTCTTTTGATTCACCAAAATTTTGAAACACCAAAAATGTCGAATACCACCCAGAAAATGTCTCTTATTCAGTCAACAGCAGGAGCTGTGCCTGTAAAAAATGAAAAAGGTAATTTTTTTTGTTTATTAAATATGTGGATAATGTGAACATACTCATATGGCCTGTATGGTTTTGATATACAGTAGAACCCCTCCTTTGGAAAATCCCTTTCTATGGGACAATTTTCAATGAAACAAATAAGGTAACTACAATATTTTTTTTAACAGTACAGCCATTAGAGGACATCCTATTGAGGGGACACTTAGGTCCCTTAATTAGGGTTCTACTGTATTTGTATTCTACTCATTTGTAACACTATTTTACAGGTCAAGTTAGTATGCAGAAAGTGAAGGTCAAACGATATGTATCCGGAAAAAGGTAAACTCATTTCAATTATCAATCGCCAGTCAAATCATTAAGAAATAATTCTACTACAGTTAGTGTAGTCTACATTTTGTTTAGTAACCTGTTTATGCAAGTTTTTATTTTATAAAGCTTTTTTTGTAATCATACACACTGTTATTACAGTGATGTCATTAACATATTAAAAACCTTTTTTTAATCATACAGTGCACAAACATCACACTATTCTTATACAGAAGAACTAGCAAGCACCTTAATAGGGGTGTCCCCTGAATAAGGATTGGCTATAGTGTTAAAACATATACTTCCCATAATTTGTTTCCTGTTAAGTGTCTTCTGAATAGGGATTGGTGGTGTAGTATTAAAACATAAATTTCCCCTCAATTTTGACTTGATAGCCTACTGTTGATTGTGATATATAATCTGTTTAACTTGTTGCAGACCTGACTATGCGCCAGACTCTAGTGATGAGGAAGATGAAGATATGGAAGTGCCATTCAGTCGGCAACAGCGTAAAGCACCTGTGCACGTCAACAGATCGATGGCAGATGAGGACGATCCACGTTTACGGAGATTAAAAGAACACAGACAGGAAATGGAAGATGATGATGAAGACGACCGGTACATATGTTCAATTAATAATGTTTCTTTAATCAAAGATGAGAATGACCAGTCCGTGATAGGTACCGCATATGATATAGGTTATAGTTATTATGGCAATGGCAAATTATGCTGGTAACGCAAGGTTGAATTTTTATGTTTATTCAGTGACATTTTTTAATCATAACAATAACATGTACCTCAGAGTATGTTGTTAGAATAATCATTAATAAAATGCTAAATTGATTTAGGAAATAATGGTTTGTTTTTGGATTTTATAAATTTTAAGAAATGTTATTTGGTTAAACAGAGTTGTGTAGTTTAATTTCTGCATTTCTCATGATTTATTATAGAATGGCAAGGCATAGACACATAATGGAACCAGAAGTTGTAGATGAAGAAAGTGATGAAGAAATGGACAGAGGCCAAGACAGCGATGATGATGTTGGACGTCGAGTTCGAATCAGACCGGACGAAGAGAGCAGTTCTGATGACGAAGAGCTGGAAGAAGATGAAATTGAAAGGCGAAGGGCTTTGATGAGGGAGCGTGCTCAGCTTAGAGCACGAGAACAGCAGCAGGAAGAGCTGCTAGAGGTTGAAGACGAAGGGTCAGAGAAAGAGGAAATGATGTCAGAATCTTCAGAATATGAATCTTATTCTGATTCTGAAGATGAGACAGGACCGAGGTTGAAGCCTGTCTTTGTTGCAAAGTAAGTAAGCTTCATGACTGCCTACAGTAAAACAAAGATGTATTATCTTCTAATTAAGGACTGCTTACAAGATAGTCCAGTTAGTACAAATTGCTTGAAACTTGTTTTTGTTGCGAAGAATTCTTACAAAGAAATTCCAGTCTGTACTGAAGTAGTCCAATGGGTCAGTAGACCTAATCAAGTTCACTGTTCATAAGAAGAACTTTAGTGAATGTGGTAATTGATAGTTTAAAGACCAATACTTTCAGATAACTAATAATAATAAATATTGGAATTGATTTATTATATTTACTTTAAGTTTTCTCCAATAAGAGATTTTATCCACAATACAAATTGCCATGAACATTAGATAGGTACAATTGATGTGGTCTATATGCATTTATTAAATTAAGTAAAAAATAATGATGTTCAATAAGCATTAGACATAAGATAGCATGCAAAGACCAAACAAAATTAAGCAATGTTGTGTATGAAAGATTCATGATTAATTCATATTGTCTTCCTGTAGAAAAGATCGTGTAACAGTGCAAGAACGTGAAGCTGAAGCACTGAAAGTGAAGGAATTAGAAATAAAAGCAAAGAAACTAGCAGAAGAAAGAAAGCTAGAATCATTAAGGGTAAGTTTTATACCACAAATGTGATGTGAAGACTACTATATCATATGACACCATGTTAAAAGATATATATATATAAGCACAAACTTTTATGCAGATATTAGATGTACCAATCAAGGTATGAGGGATTTAAGGCTTGTAGTTAAAGCTACAAACAAGTGTTTAGACATCAATAGTGATACAAAAAAATGAAGCATCTATTTATTCCAAAATACTATTTATAATATTTCAGATAATTGAGAGTGATGCTCGGAGGGAACTAGAGGAATCGGTAAATGCCAACAAAGATGCATTAGACCTAATGGCAATTGTTACAGATGATGAGAACGACGAGGAAGAATATGAAGCATGGAAAGTGAGGGAATTAAAAAGGTTAAAACGAGAGAAGGAAGAGAAAGACCAGTAAGTGATAGATAACAACCTGAAATTTCATTTCTCTTGTATTAAAAAGAATGTTTAAGGATATTCCACTAAGTATTCATTGACAGCTAACTTGAGAAACAGTACTAATACCGCCCTGTGATCTATACTCAATTTGCTAAAGTACTATATTGGGAATCATTACCATTAAAGTCATTTGAAAGATCCATGTTAACTGGTACTGTTGTAGTTTTGGAAAGGTTGACCAGGGTTTATGGTTTTTCTAGAGAGTAGTTTCTGCATATACTTTACCTAAGTGCCGGTCATATTCAGATCATCCAATCCATGATAAATTTCTTGTGATTTACAGTTAGTATATTATTGATATTAGTTAATAGTAAGGCATTTCTAGACTAGTTGAATCGAACAGGCAGTAACAGATATACTACAGTACGTGCCAGCATGCAGACCTCATTCTATAAGCATTCTATTTAACTCGCACCATTACGTTTTTTCTAACTTTTGACTTTTTTACCTTGTTTATTAGGAGAGAAAAGGAGCAACTAGAAATTGAAAGGTTAAGAAACATGACAGAAGAAGAAAGGAGGAAAGAGCTGCATAATAATCCTAAAACTATTACAAATAAATCCGAGAAAGGTCGATACAAGTTTCTACAGAAGTACTATCACCGTGGTGCTTTCTTTATGGTATGTTGTTATTAAAACTACAGCTGTTTATAATATTCAATAAATATACAGTATTTCACCCAGGTTCTTAATACAGTTTATTTAATATGATGTGAATCAAAAATCAAAAGATAATTTTGTTTATTAACATACAAAATGCCATTGAATTGATTTTTCTGATGATTTTATATCACATGCTGTGGATAATTTGGATCCATCCTTACAATTAGAGGTGGTACAGTGGACACAGTGAATGTTAATGTGCAGCCCTACTCTGAGGCCAAATTCCATTATATATTTGTTTTTGGTCACAATTTTGATGTTTTGTTTTCGGGGAATGGAAGATGGTCTATTGAACTGGAAACTTGTTTGTTGTCCATCTCGTGAAAATATTCTGTCAATTTCAATCGTAAACATTATTATTGTAACTATGCGACAAATTAACAGGTTATCTTATTAAAGTTTTGTGGCTAGTTTTAGGAATGTTTGACACCAGATTACATTCAGTACCCATAATTATTCACCTTGGTGTATATGGTCAGATGCCATTGGAAATTAATTATGTATGTAAAGTATTTTAAACTGTGTTTTTGTTTTTTAGGATGAAGAGGAGAATATGTTCAAGAGGGACTTTTCAAAGGCAACATTAGATGACCACTTTGACAAGACTGTTTTACCAAAGGTTATGCAGGTAAATAGACATTCTCCCCTGATTTCTATGGTTATATTTTTTCAACGTTTATACTACTTAGTACTTTACTCAACTTATTACTCTAAAGCCCCTTTCTCACAGAGTTGTGTGCCAGGAATATTGCGGGAATATACCATTACCATGCCGGTATGGTTTTCTGTGAGAACGGGTCAACTTGGCATCATGCCGGCACCATGCCGGCATCGACATGACCTGCTTTAGACCTAGTAATATTCTAGGGATATTCCCCGCAATGCCAGACGGGCATTCTGTGAGAACGTATCGCCGTTATATTCCGGGGTTCCCCGTCGAGGCTTTGACGCCTTGCGCGGTCAAGTGTATCACTTTGGCGCCTATTCAATTCAATTAACAATAATAATGTCGAACTGGAGGGATAATGAGATAAGAGAGCTGCTTAAAATAAGGGGACAAGAAGAAATTTGTAGCATAATCTATAGGCCGCTAGGCTAGGCCATAACATAGCTCTTTGTTTGTTGGTGCCTGACCTTTCGTCGCCTTGTAAATTGTAGGCCTACAGCCTTCTAATAAGGTGTTTTACAGATTGCCGATGACGGCAAATTAATTGCTATACCTGTATAATATATGCACAATATACTGTACATAGCATGTATTGCATAAATATGCTATAAAGGAAGATAATAATCTGTAACTTAACATTCGCCGCCATATCATCGCTAGACAAAAATAATAACAATAAAGGACGCCCTCAATAATTATTTGTCAGACTTTTTATTGGCCGAATATGCCCGACTCCTTTCTCACAGAAAGCCGGTATATACCGGTTATATTTCCGGCACGATAGTCCGGTGAGAATGGGTATATGCCGGTAACGATACCGGCACGACGCCAGCACTGTACCGGTATATTGCAGGCACATCTGTGAGAAAGGGGCTTAAAATGCAAATTGCAGATCTGCTTGACTACAAAGCTCATCACCTGGCCGACATTCCGGTGCCACCAACAAATCATGCCAGGCATGTAGAATTTCACTGCCAGTATCCCAACTAAAGGCAAACAAACTCAAATACCAATTATCATACTATACTATCAATGTAGGCCTAGCTCAGGGATCAAAAGGAAAATTGAAATTATTTTTTCACACAAAAAAAATGATAAAAAGATGGGCAGGTAAAACTTGTTTAGGGCAATCAAATTGTGACATCTCAATTTTAAAAATTCAGTGAGCCCAGACCCTGGTATAGTTGGCGACTCTGCAAGGTTTTGAGAATTTCCATATGCAGGAGCATATTTGTGACTCCATACGTTTGCTAACAGTCATTTTTCAATCTTGTTTCTAGGTTAAAAACTTTGGTCGATCTGGAAGGACAAAGTATACACATTTACTAGACCAAGATACAACACAGTTTGATTCTCCTTGGAACTCGGACAATGTCATCGGTAGGAAATTCCAGAATCTAGCAGGTGGAATGAAACAAGGATTTGAAAAACCAACTAGCAATAACAAATCCAGCAAATCATGAAGACCTTTTTTAGCTGTTCACTATCATTGACAATGTGAAGTCAATGCTGTTGACGAGTTACTGTGAAGATGTTGACTTTACAGTATAACAGCTGCCATGTTATATGGAATCCAGTCTATGGCCTTTTGTCTGAATATGCCTAAGCGGAACATTTGTGATCACATTTAAATAAGCTTAGATTATTCAGTTATGGTATGACACTGAATTTCTTAAATGAATGCCCAAGTTACACTAACAGAAGGCTATATTTGTAAATTGCTACATATATTCTGATAAACAAGAGGTTCTCATGTCAACAGTAATGTACAAATCAGAAGTTTGAGTAATTTATTATTATTGTGCGTCTAATGTACAGATTTTGTTTTGCATGATCTAGTTCTCTAGAAAACAAGGTACCAGACACATAGTTGACTGTGCTGATAGTTAATAATGATTTTGTTTAACCGTATTGATAGCCTTCATGACCTTGTCGATAGTCAATACTAAGTTACATGCACGGTCGACCTTCAAAGTCAGTGTTTCAAAGTTGTTAATGCCATAATTATGGTGGTAATTTCACAGAAAGAAATGTTGCTACACTAAACTACCCCACAAAATAAAGTTATCTTAACTTTCTGAAGGTGGTGATTTTAGAGTTTTGTGTACTCGTAGTGAAATAAGTTTATCTTTATCAAATACTAATTAACTGTACTGATAAAAGCATGGAAGAAAGAAATATTTTTTCCCTTCATATAATCAAGTTATGTACGGTAGGCCTACTAATAGTTTATGATACATGTGTTGTAAATACTATTTTGAATAAATGAACCTAAAGAAGTGTTTGATATTGTTTACACTTTTTGTGTTCATTAGTTTGATTAAATAGTTTATGCAGATTGCATACCATATCAATGAAGAAATAGTAACAAATTCCCTAGATACAATATTTTTGTTTTTCTATTTTTACTTTCATTTTTTATAATTAATATTCAATAAATTCTTTCTAATCAAACCATCATGATTGAGAATGTCCATACCAACTCTTCAGCAGGCAAGACCACTCAAGTCCTCTTCAGTAACCTAGATAGCTATGCTAAGCCCCACTGGCACTACCGATCCATTTGATAGGTACAGTAAGCTATCTAGAGCCTAACTAGGCTAGCTAGGAGTGGGCTAGCCTCTAGCTAGGCCTACTCTCTAGCCTAGGCCTACAGTCTTTATAAACTCACCTTATTCTTCCGGTTTGATATTATTGATAGACCTGTGGCTTTTTGGCTTCTATGTTTGTAGTCTGGTCACTTTATATTCCACAAGCAATGATTTTTGCCTCGAATAATGTCCATGTTTTGTGCACTTAAAATTTATTTTGTTTTATTGTCTGCTACTACGCATGCTGCACTTTGTATGCAAAAACCAAATCTCTGTGATCTGATTGGTTGAATCTTCAGTACACTGTCGTCATAGATTGTCTGCTCAAAATTTATTTTGTGTCATTTTTATGACGTAAGTAATACTTATTTAATGTTGTGTATGTTGTTTTAGCAACAAACAAGAAAATAAGGATAAGAAGCAATAGTTATTGATCATTGCAACAGAACAATTTATTGATGTTCCTTGAAAGGGCCTATAAGAGTAGATACAGATGATGCATTGTTATGCCAAAGTACACAGATCTAAAATAAAATCTACAACAGCAAGATTATTATAGTAAAACACACCAATTAATATAAGCAAATCTAAAAATTAAAGAAATCAACTCAAATTTACGTATTACAATAAAAAAAAAATTTTTGACGGTAGTAAATAAACTTTTTTTTATACTTAAGGTTTCTTAACTAAGTTAAATTTTATGGAATACAGTAATTTGCTTAAAAGGGAAAGAGGACCAGCACAATGGCCTTAGGGTCGCCCAAAAACGGGGAGCATGACAATCAGGCCATAGTTGGCAGCGATAATTTTATTTGTGCCTTGAATGTTGCAAACAAAAGCATTTTTACCCAAAAAAGGTGAATAAGTGAGATACAACGAATACTACCGAACAAAGGGTGGCCAAAATCTGTACTTAGTAGTACTGTGTATAATTCAGTACCAATTAGAATACATTAAGTGGTTTTTGTGTATCAAAACAGATGCGTTTAAATACTTGTTTATTAATAATATTCTATTCAATGACATAGTATATAAAAATTTCAAGATTTTCTCTAAAGTATCAAATAATGTGGACTTAGTTCATTGTTATTTAAACTAATTGACACTTAAACTCCACATTAACTAACCCAATTTTATAACATCATATTACTAAATTTAGATAATTTTAAACTAAAACTACAAAAACCAACAGTAAATATTAAAACTATTACACAAATTTTACGAAATTGTGTACATGGCGAAAGACAACATAGGCATAGAGTAAAATCAAATGCAAATGAAAAGAAAGAAGATAAAAATGCATATTTTGTTACATTTTGCACCAATATTAAAAAATGCACCAGTAATAACTATATATCATATATTCTCACGCATATAAGACAACCCACATGCCCGATGACAAATGACTTTGATTGGTTGTAAAAATGCTCAAAGTTTGTCATTCTAACAAGTTACAAATGAATATTTTCATTCATATCCTAATAACTGGGAAGAGACATAACGCCCCCAGGGCTTGGTAATAATTCTTGCATCAGTTTGGCTGCCATATTTGATTCAAAATCTTCCAGTATGCAATAGCAAATTTATGCAAAGGTGTGGTACACCACGTGATTCCAAAGAGAAATAAAGTATGGTTGAGAATGTCCCGACATTTCGGTTGTTATACAACAACCATCTTCTGGAGAATTTAGCACCACAAGCAAAACATTGAGATGCTCTCAACCTTACTCCATTTCCTTTTGGAAACACATGGTGTACCGCAAACCTAACTCTACCAGTGCTTATTCGCCTTGCAACCCTTTATTGATTAAAAGATTTCCTTAAATATTTCAAGATTTTGGTATTTATTGTTGGAATATCAATAACACGCATACCGTAAACATATCAATCTTATATGCGAAAAATATATGTAATAGTTCGACAGAAAGTGTACCTATAGAGGGTGCTATTCTCTTAATGTTCATCCAGAAACTATTATCAATTATTTAATTAATTATAATAAAAGAATTTGCAATGAATCTACTTCATTCATATTTATTTTAACACATTTATTCGGTAATACATCAGCTATTATATTTGCTAAAGTTCCAACCAAACATTTTGAGAATCAATCTCTAAAAACGTTGGTCGTATACACAAAATACATTTGAAAAGATTAATACAATTTGAAACATATATATTAACACGATTTTTTCATTCTTATATGCGCAAATATTTTTATCAAGAAAAAGAAATATCAAATAAAAAATTAAAACAGATTTTTAACTATATATATTATATTACAAATGACTATCTAGTTAAAAAGCATTTTGCACATGATGCAAAGCTCTATCTACACTATCAAACTAGTTTGACAAAAAAAAAGGTGTGATGTTCCCAAATATGGTAGTGATATACCCAAATATGTTAGTGATATGACATCATCATGTCCATATAAGGGCACATCACATTTTTTTTGTCACATAAAGTATGGTAGTGTAGACAGAGCTTTAGTACCAAGCTGATTATGAAAAGCATAATATTACATATTTATATAATTTTATCAAACTTACAATTACCCCATGTTAAAACATTAATTCTTCTTGCCACACACTATATTATGTGTATCCTATGTCACGCTTCACTTACGAATACCAAATTGAAACCATGGTCATAAAATATTAGTCGTAAAGTAAACAAATAAAAGTTATATTTTACTCTTAGGGATGCCAAGATCATACTACTGCAGTTACTGCAGTATCTACATTCTTTTTTACTGCAATAACGTATGATTTTAGTTTGTTTCGATGAAGGATTCACTGTAATAATAATGTGTATGATCATCAAAACAATATAATGCTAGCTAAATAATTGCATAAACTGGTTAAAGGTATTAACAAAGTGTAGTAACTGCAGTAACTGCAGTAGAAAAATGTTGACATCATTTTTTTCGTCAACACAATAAAAAATAATAAATGTAAAATTAGCTATAAATGATAGATGTTATCATAATAATTAGAAATTTTAAATTATTCATTTATTTAAAGAATTTTTAAAATCCTCTCCGTTCACTATCTATAGCACAATATCATGGAGGAATAATTTTAAAAAAAAAACGCTAAAAAAGTCTTATTATTTCAACAATCATTCCAATATCACAATAAGTACATATTATATTAAACTGGTCAGTTGGTACTAACTTAAGTTTTATTTCATGGTAAGTTTGTTGGTCAAACATCTCTGAATACACAAAATCTAAATATAAAACTACACATTTAAGATATTATAACATGTTTCTGATTCAAAAACAGTGAAAAATATCTCATATTTTATCATATCCATCAACTTTTTAATCGCTATATCATCATCACCATCATTTATCATATACATTTACAGTTTCATAAAATTTCTTACCATTGCAGTACACAAATATGTATACATATTTACATAGTATTACAGACAACCAAAACAATAAAATAATAATTAATAATAGCATGAATATTTAAGCTATTACTGTAATCATCAAGATTTCTAAACTATTTTCTTCATTAATATTTATAATAACTTGTTTATCAAATAAACAAACAAAAAACAACCCAAAAACAAACAAAAAAAACAAGCAACTGAGGTATAAAATATAGCAGTAATAGGCATACATATGGCAAACACCAAACATTTTTTTTATATCAAAATCTGGATGTGCAGATATTTAATTTATGCAAAAAACTAAACCTAATTAATTAATCTTTTTATTTAATAAACCAATTCAACAAACTCAGAACAAATTCATTTTGTTTTAATTGCTCAGGGAGTATACATATGATTTTATCTAATATGGAGTCATTAAAAAAATGTAATATAGTGTTTTATGTAGTTTAAGTACATGGTGTTTATATTGAAGAAATGGTATACACCAAATTCACACATCAAGGCACACAATCTACATAAAAAACAAAGGCATCTGTAGGTGCTGTTCACATGGTTACTACCTCAGTCCTACGTATGTCTTCATTACCAGTGATATCATTGTTCGCTGAAGTATTCCTAATAGAGTGCTCGTCTCCCGACATCTCTTCAACATTTAACTCTGAATCGTTGGTAGTATCACCATTCTCTGTCAACCGTGTGAGTGTTTCGTCCGGCACTACCGGATCAGGAAAGAACACAAGTGGTTCCGAAATGAGTATTTCAAGAATTGGCGTCAGCCGTGGTATCTTCTGCATCTCGAGAACCGTTTTACAATTTGTGTGCATCAGCGTGATGAGCCAACATATTGCCAAGTTTTGGCTGTTCATCTTATTGCGCAAGAAATTCATCATTACTCTGTAGATAAGAATATAAAAAATTAATGATTTAAAAATTGAACCAAGTCATAAAAAACACTCATTCCTAATTAAAATATGTCTTAATATGTATTAAATGTTCCTAAATGACATTCAAATATAGTATTACAATAAAATATACCATACTTTGAGTTTTTAAGTTCAATGAAGCGCAATGTTATAATTATTAAGTATAGCTTTTGTTGTTATAAATTTAATATCATGCAACAACACACAGCATGCATGTAAATTTATTAATTTTAGAAACTATATTTATGAATTGAATTAATAATAATAACAGTAAATATATGATAAAAAAGTCACTATACAATTGGTTACCAACATAAATGTATAGTAAGGTGAAAATAATACTACACTAGAATTGGCTAAAACAAATTGAAAAATGAAGAAACTACTCTATAAAATGAACTGAAATAAATGATGAGATAGTAATCAATAATACAGTTATTGCATTTATTAAAGACTTTTTTTATTTATGAAATGTGCAAAACCTGTAACCGTGGGGGTGAAATATATTCTATACCCAATTTTTACACTCTTAAAAATAATTCCCTAATCAATTTATCTAGGATGATCTAGGATATTGTGGACCATGTTAGTAAACCGAATACTGATGATGTAAACAACTTTTCTAGGCATGCATATTTTATGCCAAATTACTGTTTAAGAGCACACTCACCCATAAACATGTTGGTATAAATGACCTTTACTTGATCAACCTGGTTATTTTTTATCATCCAGATTATCACTTATTAACCTGATTATCTTTTATAACCTGGTAAATCTCTTATTAACTTGGTTATTTCTTATTAAACCTGGTAATTTCTTATTCGACCCAATTATTGCTTGTTTATCAACCAGGTTATCTCAATACTGACCCAGTTATTGCTTATTAATCTGGTTATCTCTTATTGACCCAGTTATCTCCTATTAACCTGGTTATCTCTTATTAACCTGGTTATCTTCTAAAATTAGTTTAGCATAACAAAAAATGTTTTATTCAAATATAAAGCATAATATACTCAAATTAAATGTTCATGCATAAATATTAGGCTATCAACATTGAATAAAATAATCAAACATAGTGCATTAATACTGAATAGTTCACCATACGGAGAAGAAACACTGAAAGAAATTTCAAGTTACTATAGAAAGCTTTTAAAGAATAAGGTGGTGCAACATCCAGTGAAAGATGAAATAAATGTTAAATGATACCATCAAAATACAGAAAAAAAACTATTTGATTTGATTCGAAAATGATGATGATGATGTGATCCAAACCTAAGCGAATTGAAGAATAGGATTAAATATCATTTTTGCTAAACCGATAGAAATGATTAGTAAAAGTAAAGCATACAAAACCGTAATTAAGTTTTCATCACCTCAAAAAATGCTAAAGTTAAAATAAATGGTTAATACAATGACATGAAAACATGCAATACGTGGTGAGTAAGACAAGCTTTTAATTTCACACTTCAGCTAGCAACAGATACAAGCTATAGGAATTGTAGAGGGCGAGCTACCTCCGATGATGACGCCACGATCGGTTGTTGAGATGAGTCGCTCTCCGTCTCCATGTCCTGTACCTCTGGAACCGGTGGTTCTTCAACTACTACTGGTTCGAAGAACTTGGTAGCCATTGAAATGAGGTTGTCCACGATAGCGGAGAGTTTAGCATCATTGGCCATGTCCTCCAAGCTTTTGTACTCAGGATGGAGGAGAGTTGGCCACCAGCATACGGCAAGGTTCTGACTGGTCATTCGGTTTGTATCCTGCTTCTGCATTATCCTGGAAATATCACATTTCTACAGTAGTAAACTACCAACTACTAACAGTGTTGTCAACAATCATTAACAAAGCAATGTTAAAAACTAACAAAGCTAAAAACACAGTCAAAATAAACTAGGTAGGAGAAGATAACAATGTAATAACATACATTTAACCAACATGAAAATTCTAAAACACAGCAAACATTGCATAATTAAATAACAATTTAGTAGGAAGATAATAAATATTATATATACTAAGATACAATTTCGGTAAGAACAACTCCCAGTCTACATGTAAATGAGCACATGGGATAACAGGGAGCACTAAAGAATGTGGAAAGGAACTGGCCACCCTACCACATAATGCTGAGATAATGAGGTCCTAATAGCTCATTCTGCTACGTTTAGAATGATCATGGAACAATACAAATACATAATTCATGGGATTTGGTGACATAAATGACTAATCCATGTATAGTAATTCCTTAAATGTTAGAGGCAATTTGACAGGGCTGTAGCTCGGAAAGTCTAGAAGGTAGCAATCAAAAATAATAATGTATATCCAAATGTCAAGAGGTTTCATGGGTGGGTGAGTGCTGTCTTGAATTTAGGCTTAAGTGGAAGGCTTTATAAAAATATTCAGGCTGGGAGAAAAGTCAAGACTTTGAAGGCACGTGTCCACGAATAACTCTTCTTAAACAATTATATCAATGAGGGAGGGTTATTATTAATATTCGTCACAAAGTTTAAGAATGGGGAATGAAGTACACTACTAAGAATTAGTTTTAATTAATGGAAACCTGTTAACCAAGTCTAAACCGAGCACATAACCAAACAAAGCATCGCATCTACATTACCACATATTAAATGAACAATATAAGTTTTTAATGGCTAAGAAACACTAATAAAGTAAGTTTTAAAGTACACCAAATGATTTCTAAAAAGAAAAAGTTAAGAATGTCTCAAGAAATATTTTGTTTATTGTAAAACCGTTTTCTATAGAATAGATGACAATGTTGAAACATTCTTAACTTTATTTTCTGAATCACATGACATACCGCAAACTTTATTATAATATTAAAATAAAAATGATGATAATTTATATGATCACTCATTACAATGTATTCACATACAAAAAATGGTCAAATTCCAAAATGAATGAAAATGTTGTGTATGTTTACAAACAATGTCCTGGATTATTATGAGTTAAAGAAGAAACAGTGCACAAATAATAAAGGTAAATGATGACCACTGGACGCTGTATCATTTGCGCAAATCGTATCAATCTCGTTGTGAGTGACACCGGTTAATGTTGAATGATGTTTAAATAACAAATTTAAATACAATTTTATGACAGTTAATCAACTTTTATATGACTAAAATATTGAACAATGATAAACATTTTAAAAAGGGTTTTTCTTTCAAGGATTGAAAAAGAGGGGGTTCGAGGCTTTTTGCAATCTGACAGCTTTCTTATTGGACACTGTTCAGCAATAATAAAAAAGGAATCATTGACAGAAATCTTTATAATTTTTGTGATTATCATATTGATGTTACATATTATAATAAAGTAATTTCTTGCAAGGAAAGAAAGATAATGGTATATTAAAATTTCTATCATTTTAAAATATCTTTAGTAGTGGGATATTCAAAGTAGGCGGAGTTAGGTATTAATGATTGAATATGCAAATGACTCACCTGTTTAAATGGAACATCATATACTTCAGTGTCTCTTTCTTAATTCTTGGCATCTTATCTAATAAATCATGAATTGCTTGTGTCTGTTCTTCTTGGTTTTGAGCATCTTTAACACAAAATAACAATATTTAAAGAGATTCAACTAAAAATCTGTAATATTTTACCATGTACAATGTAATGTCTTTTGGAAACACAGCCCTAATGATACACATGTGATCATGACTACATACTTTACCCATACTGTACTAATCATTGGGTATTAGAAAAGGTATTTAAAGATGTATTGTTCCCCCAAAAACATGAAAAATGAAGATTAATTAAATCATACATCATGTAGTTTTAATAAAGTTAATCACTTATAAAATAACAAAATAAATGGTTAAATTCAACCAAAAACCCAATGGCTGGCAGCCAATTTGACTATTTTTTGTTTTACAGTATTAAAATTACCTTGTTGTCCAAAGTGTATTAAATGCCATATTCAAACAATTATTTTTTCAGGGGGACAATAAATCTTTAAAAAACAGTAAAGCTATGGAGAATTTTTTTTTCCGAAATAAAAGATGAATGAATGAAAACACTCTTTTGCCAAAAGTCCATCTATCCACACTACAGTGTTGGGAACACAGTCTAGACATACACAAGTGTATGGATATAAAGTTTAAACTGTAAAAAGGCCATTGGCCATGTGATGTTAACATCAAAACAAATTTATTAACAAAGTTAACACTTCCATCGAGTTTATACTTCCATATAAGGAAATACAGACATTATATTAATTGGCCAGGAGCCTTGTTGACTCTGTAAATAATTATTTATTTAGGATTAAATAATAAAGATTTAAATTGCTGTTTATGCATAGAGATTTAAATAATTTTACAAAGCTAAAAAGTATTATCTATATATTGCTTTGATTTTTTTTTATTAATATAATAAATTTAATTTATAATAGTATTTTTTAACGCTGGTGTATATAAAATCATTAATTGTAATATTTGTTTACTGGGC
Source organism: Antedon mediterranea (assembly GCF_964355755.1). Classification (NCBI taxonomy): domain Eukaryota; kingdom Metazoa; phylum Echinodermata; class Crinoidea; order Comatulida; family Antedonidae; genus Antedon; species Antedon mediterranea. The sequence goes on from NC_092676.1 coordinate 22,530,503, forward strand.
TTATATCTGTATACTACTTTTTAAATATATATATATATATATATTTTTTAAATAAAACATTTCTAAATTTATGATTTATTATTATTATATAGAATATTTAAATGTATACCAAAATGCATTTTGTATTATGTTAGTTTTATCATGCATTTAGTCTTGCACATAACATAATACTGTAATTTAAATTATAATAATATTATTTTATCATATAACAGCTATATTTTGATATTGAAAATCAATCAATCAATCAAAAATGTGTGTAGTTGGTCGCTTTCTTGTAGATGCTTTAATTGTAGAACGTATCTTTTTTTTTTTTTTCCTGTGCTCTGTTCTGGGTTGACCAACTAGCATAGGTGTTTATAGTACCTGTTTGATCTTACCGTGCCTCCTTTTATAATTGTTTTGTCTTCTTTGTAATGTATATGGCAGAAATTGAATAAAAAATAAAAAAATACAAAATACAAAAATACAAAACAATTTTGTCATTTTAATGGGCACGTACTACAGGGTATGTACACAAGTGAATCGTTCTAGTTTTTCAAATAATATTAAATAATACTAAAGTTTAGATAATCAACAATATAATGGCCATCTGTTTTTTTTCACTTGGAAGTCTCAAAACAGTTTTTCAATCAGTGGATTAGATTAATATCTTCCTAAAATTAGTTTTTCAATCACATATTAGAATCCCACCACCCTGTAAAAAGAAAATGTTTTGAAAAAAACATTAAATAAATATCTAATTTGTAATACTTATTTGTATAATTATAATTAATAATTAATCAATTACAGTATTATAATTAATTTAATTATTTTTCCATGCCATTAATTAAAACTGCATTTGGATGCATAGTATGGTGCATTCCACAAATTATTTCACATCACACGCAGGTTTTCAATTAAACATCCAAAACACAATTGCTTTAAATATACTTGCCATACCGACTCAGATATAAGCCCACCTTGTGCTACAAGTCCACCCTAAATTATAAGCCCAGTCCTTTATGAGTATTTTTCATGGAAGATGATGTATGGAGTATGGTTAATTTGTTTCCTTTTATGTCCCCCTTTCTTCTCCCAATTGTTTCTCGGATGAGCATATACCTGATTAGTATGGCACACAAAAAATGAAATCATAAACACACGATAGTATGAAATGAAATGAGTATAACATAAAAAATCCAAAATTATTATTTTGAAAATAAATAATGAAATGAAAAATAAAAACAACCTTAAAGAATAATTTATAAAGTCACAACACACTTTACAGACATTTAACAAATAAGAGGTAATTTACAAGCCTCTTTCCAATTAAATACCCTAATATGGTTTTCTATTCAGGAACCCTACAAATGATTGCTTTAAGCAAAAACTAAAACCACATTGTTCATGGGTGTTTCTAATTGGACAGAGGCATGTACGTTAACAACAAAAAAACACATACATTACAGAGTCCACTATTTATTAATTGCCTCAAGAAATAATAAAGCTTGTTTAATAATAATTAAAGCTTGTTATTATTTTTTTAGTTTATTTGTCTCTTGCCACAAATGTACAGGTAATTAATATAATAGGATATTCCAAAAATACAGAATTTTATCAATTATTAGTTTTGCCAACAATTCCATGCATTTTAAAAATGAAAAAAAAATCAATCACAAGTAATATACCATCAACTCAAGCTAGCAAAAAAGTAGTTTGTATGCAAATGTTTAATTTAAATCAATATGCAAATGTTATAATTTGCATAGGCATGCATGGCTGCTCAACCATGCAGTGCATCTGTGACTGCTACTCACTCATGGTAGGCACCGAGAAATGAAAACCAGAACTCATACTGTTAACCTCCGTTGATGAATCTCCTTTCATGGTGTAAAAACAACATGTTATTAAAAATGTGCCTGGAAATCAATCCTACCAAAGTTTTGGGTTATAGAGGGCTTTAGATTTTACAGAAAAAAATATACTTAATTTTTTAATTTGTTTGCACAATTCAGGCAATAAGAGAAACTGACTAGAATTAATGTCAAAATTAAAAAAATATGAAATGGAAAAGATGACAAAATCTGCAAGAGTGAAAATAGAAAAGAAAAACACACCAAACATATCTGCTTTACAGAGGTGTTTTGGTTGTCATTTATTTTCACAAATGTTTACTGTTTCACATTCCAAATACTAATTTTTGTACTTTGAAAGAAGCAGAAAAGTTAAAAAAGAATTTGTAACAAATAACATTTGAAGAACACAAACTAAACTACAATGATCTAGAATAGAGACTATTTTAAAGCTTTTATTTTACAAACACATTTTGAGAATGCACTGTACTAATGTATAAACAAAATGTAGTAACTGCAGTAACTGCAGTAGAGGGATTTTGACACGAACCCTTACCTTGGCAACTGTCTAAAAATTCTTGTTGAAGATCGTATGGAATGAGAGGTTCGGGTAATTTACTGAAGAACTGCTTCAACGCTGTGCATACAGCTGGTACTGACATGTGCATATCGGCTAGCTTCATATCTGGATCTGAGAGAGAGAGAGAGTATGTCAATTGTGAGTGTATGAGTAAAATAAATGAAACAAGTAAATAAAACTAATATTTATAAATTTGGAAATAATACAGAAAATACATGTACCTTTGTAAAAAGTATATAAGAAATTAGATTTGTGATATAGTATTTATTTTCACATGTATAACAAATGATTATTGTAAATATCTTTTTCAGTGAGGAAAACCTTACCCTTTTCCAATATAAAATAATTATTTATATAGATATGATGATGAGTGTAGTTGGTCTTTTAAGCTCTGTTTACACAACCAAATGTGATAAAAAATGTGATGTGCCCATATATGGTCATGATGATGTCATATCACTACCACATTTGGGCATATCACTACCATATTTATACTTACTCTTTCCAAATGTGGCCATTATGAAATCACTATCTGCACCTTTGCCTGGAATTCTATATATACCTTCTTGGTTAATACCTATAAAAGAATATTAACAATGAAAATATAAATTCACAGTATTATTTTAACCAATGGATTAACAAACCTTATTAGGCACCTCCAAATGTCTGATGCTTGTTCCAGAGTTCAAACAGTATTATAAAACACCTCAATGTATCCTTGCCACATGATTGGTAGGAAGTCAGGGTCAAAGGTTAGCACTTGGATTTTAATAGACTGTGCACAATACAGGTGGGTTTCAAATGCTCATGTCATTCATTAGCCTTGTGTTGAATGCACAACATGTTCAAAAATAAAATGTTTACAAAAATCTTCATATGCAATAGAACCATTTAATAATATTAGTACTTTTAAATAGAGCTTTAAATTTACTTTTTTTGTTTTATTAAGAATGAAATCTTCCCCCCACCCTCCCAAATAATGAATCAGATGGCAAGAATATACTTATACTTATAAGTATAGGTATGCTATGTTTACCCGATTCCCAGTACTGTATCTCCACACACTATATTTCATAAGTATCATAGGAATATTTGGTAATACAGCATCTCATTTATATCACATGTTAGGTTAAGGGTAGGTTACTACTAGGTAGGTACATATAAAACACATTTGTTGTTGTATTACCACGTATTCCTGATACTTGTAAACAGACACAGTTATATTAAACAACTATCTAAACAAGAGTCAATTCGTACCTTCTTCTTCCAAAAATTCCACGCATTTGATGACAAATTGTGGCACAGTTTCATCCCCTGTTACACACTCCTCGATTGGTGGTCTTTTAACTTGAGGTGGCTGTGGTGGTATAACTGATTTTCCATTTTTCTTTCGTTTTTTCTTTGATTTATTGTCCTGCAATTGAAAGTTGGGGGAAAAAATGTTGAGGAAAATAAAATGTTTCTTTTCATTACAATAATTTTGTTTTTGTAGCAACATTTGTTGTTCCTTTTGTCTGCCCTCACCTCTTGTTTTTGACGTTTTGGTTTGTCTTGATCTTTCGGTTTTCCTCTTTTCTTTTTCTGATCTTTTTTTTGTTTGGAAGATTCCTAATACCAAAAAAATAAAGCATTACAAACAATTATAATTTTGAAGAATTTATCAAATGACAATAAAAATGGAGAAGGAATAAAAATGGAGAAGGAATAGAAATGATGATAAACCATGGTAATTAATGATTATAAAAAAACAAATTTATTTTATTATATTTCTTTTAATATTTTTTTGTTCTAATAGTTTACCTTTTCATCATTGCTTTCTATACTAACAACATCATACAGATTTTCATCATTAATTTCTCGATCCCTCTTCATTGGTGCGCCACCTTCTCTCTCCTCTAAATATGAATAAAATACACATGGTTTGCATCCAAAGAGGTTCTCATTTCAAAATAATACGACTCAAAAATGCCAGTGGAGTAACGCAATGAAAAAAGACCCTTGTTTACCACTCCTTGAAATTACCTTAAAGGATTAGAGCTTGAGAACTGAGCGCATTTGTCCCTTTGATGTCATACTGTAGCTGACAACTCATACAGGCGAAAATAAATGTAGTGGTCAACCTATGTTCTAACTATTTCCGCTTTTAATAAATTTATCAACTTGGGTAGTTACAGTGAGCTAGTAAAGTTATATGCTGCTCTGAGTTTAGCCAGTAAGCGCTCATAGCTGTTACGCCACTGGTCATATGTATGGCAGCGTATCATAGCATTTGCCTATATATGGTATTTGAATCGGGTGAAGGATCAATTACTCACCTAATTCTTTCGTTCCTTGTGTAAATGTCTTCGTTTTCTGGAGCTCCATAAGGAAGCTACCATTTTGTGGCGAGAGGGGTGTCGGTGGAGTCTTCTTTTTGCCACTTGATGTCCTTGACTCAGAGACTGTTGGGGTCTTATTAGATGAATATTTTCGGGGCTAGATACAAAAAGTAATGAATTAGGCCATGATTTTTATACAAATATACTTATAAACACAAAATGCACTAAGTCAGAGCAGTTAGTGTTAGATTATTTAACAAATGTATTATTTGTTTTGTATCATACAACAAAAACAAACAAGCACTCTAATCTAGAAAAAACATTATTTTAAATGGTAGCTGAAAATCAGATTAAAATACTTCATGAAAATATATATTCTAGATTCTTTAAAAAAATTAATGTCAGTATAAAAAATGTGGTATAATGGTAGAGCACCTGCAAATTAGAATTATTTATATGTAGCTTTAAAGCAATCTTGCTCTAAGTTGAATAAAAATTAGTTAAAACATTTTAAAGACAAATTCATTTGCGAAAATCGATAAAATCTTGACAACAAATTTAGAGTTTTCCGCTATTGGCATTGTACAGTAATTTGAATAGTTTCTACGTTTTGCAAATCAAACCAATCAGAGCTCAAGAAATGTGCGAGTGCTCATGAAAATAAACAAATCAGCTCGAAATGAGAAATTGCAGCTATTTGTACCCTTGTAGAGGAAATTATTAATAGTTGAGTACACTTTTTTTCTATGCAAAAGGATTGAATTTGTGCAAATAAATTTGTCTAGTGTAAAAACTAAAATGAAAAGCTTTAAATGTCAAAGCCTTGCGTCAGCAAATGTGTGAATTCCTTACTCACTTTCAGATTTAATTTTAGCACATATTTTTATGGCATTTACAAATCACTTAATAGGAAATATTGATATATATATCACAATTTACATGGCTAGACAAGAAATACCAAACAGGAGTTTTATTATTTAAATTCAATCGTAGATAAAAACTGGACAAGAGCGAAAACAAAACTATTATGTTTTACAAAAAAAGATATTAATATACATTTATTTTACACAATTTCAACGAGGGAGTTACAAATTAAATGAAAAAAAAATGTAGAATTATTACAGATAAATATTGTATCAATGACGTCTTAATAATTAGATATGGCTATTTCTTCTAGATTCATCTTAATATGATTAAAATATAAATAGTAATTTATATTGATAAGGAGGTTATGTTTTTTGTTTTAATAAGAAATATTTTTGTAGTGTTTTATGATTTAAAGAAATATTCAATTTATTACTATTAGTATTATTTATTTTAGGATATTTGTATTTTAAAATATTTTGGATTGGACATTGTTAAAGGATAAAAGTTTATAGAAAAATGATAATAAATATTATATTTATATTTCTTTCATACTTTGTGTTGACAGTAGCACACTGTCATTTTTTTCTATTGAAAAATAACAGGAATGTTTGTCTTTATAAATATTTTGGTTTGAACATTGTTAAAGGATAAAAGTTTATAGAGAATTGATAATAAATATGAATAAAATAAAATTGTCTTAACTTTTCTTTCATACTTTAAATTGACAGCAGCAAATTGTCATATTTTTTTCTATTGATAAATAACTAGTCGCGTCATTTTGGATCGTTAACGAAGGCTTCTGTCAATTCTAATTAAGCTTAGGTGACAAATTTCAAAACTTTGTGAACCTCGGTGACAAGGGGTTACTGATAACAAATTAATTCTCTCGATCTACTATCGGCGACTTCCATTTCACGAGTACACAGTGGTTGTCATAAAAAAAATTGACATGAGAAAAATGTCAATTATCAAGATTAAGACAATTGTTTGATATATTTTTAATATATATTGTTGATTGAGAAAATTATTTAGAAATATTTTGGAAAAATTTTTTTATTTATGTTTACATTTGCCCCTATTCTATAATTATAGGTTTATTTATTAAGGATAAATAAATATCATTAATGATAAAGGAAAGATATGTTGTTTTAAAATATTTTGTAATAATTTTAGGTATAATTTATAACATGTATTTATGATATGTAATATTAAAAATGAATATATTGTGTTTAAATGTTTTCCCTCCTATTGAAGACAGTTTTTTTTTATAACTGAGATATTCATAAAATAGATTTACTTTTATGCTTTATTAAATTCAATTACGGTAGTATAAATTTTACAACATTTTAAAGCAGCTATTGCAAACTTCCAAACATTTGTCGGGTGTGGTGTGAAACTGTTAACAGTGTTAATTAACCACACAAATGAAAGTTGTTAATACAATTACAAAATATGGTGTTTATTAAACAAGTACGTCAAGTGAAAAGAAAAATTCCAAATTCATGTAAGTGTTGAGAGAAATAATTTAGTAATCACCCCCAGAACGCTGAATAATTTGTTAAATTTATTCAATATGACAAGCTAAAGTATAATACATTCCAAAAATAGGTTTAATCAATTTGCAATTTTCGATGGAGAAAAATACTAAGTAAAGTGGTATTGACAGTATAAAGGTGAAATTCAGTTTCACGATTTCTCGTTAATTGTTACATAATGGTAGTATACCCTCTGGTCTGGATATGCGAGGTTCTATTTACAAGGATACAAAATACTGTATACACTAGATAAATAAATACATTTTTGAATGAGTGACCTATTGCAGGTATACGCATAGCAAGGTTTAAAGATGTATTGTCCCCCAAAAACATGAAAAATTAAGATTAATTAAATCAGACTATGAATATGTTATTTTGTAGTTTTAATAAAGTTAATCATTCCATAGAAAAAAAAAATTAAAAAAATAATGTTTTCACTTGTAAAATGACAAAATAAACTGTTAAATTAAACCAAAAATCCATTGGCTGGCAGCCAATTTGACCATTTTTTGCTTTAAATTACATTTTTTCCAGGTAAATACATTTTTTTCCGATCTAATTTTTGGTCAAAGTGGAACTATTATGTTACATTAAAATGGAATATTCAACAAAATTTTTTTAGAAATATTTTTTCAGGGGGACAATACATCTTTAATTCAACTGTAGTGTAGGCCTATAAATTGTTTATTTAAAAATTATTTATTAGTATTTTCATACTGTTAGTGTTATTATATTGAGTCTTGGTATAACTTTATAGTATTAATTTAAGCATGGAGATTTAATAAGCGTACTCATTTCAAAGCTTTTATTATTGTGTTTATTTCGATGGTACCGACATGACAAGATTTCAAAATATAAATATAGTAGAACACCTTTATGACCCAATGCCCATTAAAGGGTGTTCCATGAATAGTGGTTGGCTATAGTGTTAAAACATATATTGCCCTTTTGTTTGTTTGAAAGAGTGTCCTCTTAATAGGGGTGTCCCAAACGAGATGTTCTAAAGGTTTCTTTTATTAAGGGCCTTTCACACCTCTTCCGGCACGGTTCCGGTCCGGCGAATCGAACGCCAATGTTTCGTTTTCACGACGCTCCACGCGGCCAAGCACCAATCGATATGCGCGTAGCCGCGTAAAAACGAAACATTGACGTTCGATTGGATTTGCCGTCGCCGGACCGGAACCGTGCCGGAGCAGGTGTGAAAGGCCCTTTAATCATAAACTTTTTTTTTGTACAAATTGTGTTTTATTACTTATTAGTCAACTTTTTTCATCTGTTATAAATAATGTTTTTTAAACTTCCAAGAAAATACTTTTTGCAAACGGTAGGACATATTTAACAAACATATCTGTTTACTAAGCCTTTCTTTTAGAACATAGTGTTAATTGTTAAAGGCAGTAATTATTATGAATACTGTAAAAATGAAAGCAAAGTTGTATATTACTATATACTTACTATATTTATCAACTACAGTACTGGTAAATGATCTTAACGCTCAAAAAACCAACTACTGTACTACTATAAATTAGTATTATTATTTTTTCATTGATTAATAATAAACATATTTTAATTAAATCAAATCATTTTAATAAAGAAAAACACTACAGACACTATATGAGGATCATGTCAATACCATTCTACTGCAGTTACTGCAGTAACTAAATTTTGTTTATTCTTTCTTGTAATCATTTAGCGGGTCTTTTGTTGGTAAACATACACTGTTCATTGAATGCCTCATACACTGAAACAGCTATTGCACTAAAAGAAATAGTAGTTATTGCAGTAGAGTAATGTTGACATGATCCATTAACTAAACATGTTAGTACTCTTTACAAACTTTTTCACATAATACTGCAAGAATTACAGATTTCTACAAACAGGCACAAAAGCGAGTCTATCAAATGACAAATCTAGGCAGAAATCAATTTGAATTTGTCAAACTTGCATTTGAGTTGAACATGTTAATTTGTTTGTGAAATTGATTTTAAAATAACTAATTGATATTCAACAGCGTTGAATGTATACATTCCATATGATGATGATTACATGATGATGATGATGATGATTACTTGATGATTACATGATGATGATCATGTGATAAGTAATAATTGTTTAAAAAATAGTGAAAATTTGAATAAAATTTGGTACAATTTAAGAATTTATAGTTAAATGAATATTAACCACACATTCATAATTCATGCAATCAATCAATCCCGTATGCATTCATTTTGTGTATGAATATGTCCGATAAAAACCCCAGTGCTTCACTACAAGCCAAGGTCCACCTGTTGTCAAAGCAGTAGTAAAGTATTTTTGTGAGTTTTCATAGTTCTTACCTAGAGGTAAGTTGATATCAGGGACCAAAATTATCGCTAACTAGTAGGTCAATGAAAAACTTTAAAGAAGCCTGAATGAGCCACATGTGCCTGTTGGTAAATGTGTATAGCTATATGTTTTTTGGGAACAGAACAATAGCGACCTTTCTTGTTCAAGATGTGCCACTTGACTGTGCAGCAGTTGAGTTAAAATGTCATTGGGCAAATGCTCACAAAACATAGTGGCATGCCCAGAATTCGAGATTCAATTGCTACATAGTCACTGGGCTTGTCATGAAAACTAACGGTCGCCATTGAGTTCACATGCTCAACTCAAATACAAATTCAAAGACTATGAAGAATACAAGCAGAAATCAAACAGAAAACAGAAAAAAAAAACCCATGCAGCCTATAGGATATAGATGCAACCGAAATCAACAAACAACAAAGCATAACATATGGAATGGAGATGGAAAAAGTGGGTCGGGTGGGAAGGTGTCCTGCGAGAGAGCATTGTGAACCCAACAATTTTGCTTTAGCCAATTTTTTAAAAGGGTTGTTTTTTTGTTGAAAATAATTAAAAACAGCTTAATTTTTGCAGATCTGCAAAATTCCAATGAATTTTCCATTTTTGTAGAAAAAGTTTGTTTTCGGTGTTAGCAAAATCTTTTAACCATAATTAAGCGCACCTTTGACCTATGTAAGGTATCGACTGGCTCGTCATAGATGACATTGCCGCTATCAAGAGGTAATTGTAGAACATCATGAGGGACGGCATAGCCCTCGGATGTTGCGATGTCACCAAGCGGATTGGATCCCCCTTTCTGAGATGGAGTTCTTACCGAACGGTTATTTCCGACTGCTTGTTTAACCGCTGAGAACTTGTCCAGATCCAATTTCTAAACAAAAAGAGGAAATTTGTTGGGCGGCATGCTTCATTTAAAAGCAAGCTGAAAATAAAATACTAAAAACAACAAAAACATGTTCAGATATCAGAACACCAAAAGTTCAATCTGAGAGGCTCACAAAGAAAAATAATAAAATCATAAAATAATTTGTAAAAAATATTATTTTTTGCTAATAGACTGGCATTCACAGATAACCTATATTGAATAAATTAAATGTTTACATTGATACAACACAAAACAGGAAACACAAGCATACAATTAACATACCAAGCCAGTATATATATATATAAATTACATCCTCCACAAGTTTTTGTTTACTTATTTCTAACATGTTAAATGTTAAATGTTAAATTTTAATCTATATCTATCTTATCTAGGTTGATTAGATTAGATCACTTCTTTTATCAATACAATGCATTCATTTTGGTCTTTTTGTTTTGCTTTGGAAAGAATACATATTAGATAATATTTTCAAAATATAATCTGTAACCTAAAAATGTATTAAATAATTGTTAATTCATATAAATCATTTCTTTACAATATTAATGCTTCAATATTTTGAATTTTCAAATTTTGCGTTACAATTTTATTTATGTTATTATTCTTGCTTAGAAAATGATAAATTGTGTAAATTTTAGAATTAATTAAAAAGAATGAAGTAATGGGATTATGTCAAAATTATTCTACTGTAATTACTGCATTAACTAAATTTTATTCTAGCAAATGCCTAAAAACATATACAGTAAAAAAAGTAGTTACTGCAGTAACTGCAGTAGAATAATTTTGACGTGACAAAATTGAATTGAAGGATAAATACCAAAATAAATACAATAAATATCATAATCCTCTTACTTTTGGTTGATTTTTCGATCGTATTGGTTTTGGTTTTACAGGGGGTGGAGGAAGCTTAGTTGTGGATGCTGCAATGTAGATAGGGTTCTCTTCTTCTTTGTAATCATCTTCAAATTGGTTCGGATTTAACCCTGAAATTAAAAAATATTTAAAGTTACTTGAGGATTCAGGAAAAAAACTATTCTTTAAAACTCTTTTTAGCAGCAAAGCAATGTGACCACAGTTTTCACAAATATGAAAAAAATATTTAAAATATCAATTTGTTAATAGTTGATTTATTGTTGGTATTCCATTCAATAAGCAAGCAAAGTTGACAAACGAGTGATAACTGGGCAACAAAAAACATTGAAAAAGGTGAGACTTTAGAAAAACAATGCCCTTTGTGAAAAAATGGTTTTATTAAATAATCCGCTTACTTATATAAAATTTCTGTCAAAGTTCATTAGGAAGTGTTAAAATTGTCACTGTGTCACTAACCGATTCTGGAACATGACAAGTTGAGAAATAATGACTGTATTGTTTTTGTTTTAATATAGTTACTTTGCAAAGGTGTGTTACCTGTTGTGTTAAGATAACTTCTTAAACTTACAGGTGAATGTATCAGAAATTCCTCAATGGATTAAGATATTACTTTGTTATTTCCTGGGTTTGACTTTCTGTATGGTAGCATGTGTCGACTAGCCCTAAGCAAGTAATCTGCCTTCCCCTGACATGTAATCGATCGTGTTGGGGGCATATTGAATGGGCAACATTTATAATTGAATATAGGTGTGACAAACTTTAGCCTTGGTTAGTCCCTTTCCACATATTGGTTGTGCTAAGGGCACAAGTCTATGATGTGTGTGTCAACTACCCAGGTATTGCTCTTCCTCTGGCCCATAATTGGTGTGTGTGTGTGTATTTGTCAGTAGGCCCTACAGGTGTGACCACATCCAATTGACCAATTATAATGCCCATGTTTTGTGCTGGGAGCTGTATTTGTCATTAGGCCCTATAGGTATGAATGACCACATCCAATTGACCAATTATGATTGACCAGGAACTACTTACCAATTCCTATTTATCAGCTACGTTGTGATTGTATGTTGATTTCAATTGATACAGATTTCTGATTTCAATTGATTTCCGATTTAAATTGATTTCTGATTTCAATTGATACAGATTTCATGCACTTGTGAATGTGCAGACCAACCTCTTAGTAACTAGCTATAATCCCAGGGTTGGCTTGTCCCAGTCTATAGCTAACCGATAATGTAACATGTACATTTTGCTTTGTTCCAAAGACAATGACATGGCATGACTTCCCCACCTACAAATTTATACTCCCGGTGGGTGACATTACCTTTTTATTATCAAAAGCAAAGTTGGCAAAATATTCTGGAAAAAATTATAGCTTAAATTTGCAAGAATTCTAAACACTTCAGAAATTACCTTTACATAAGTAAACTACTGCTCAACAATGAGATAGCAAAAAGGGTGTACTATGTCAAGAAACATTTAAATGCAAAATAAATACAAGCTTTGCAACATTCCAAGCATGTATTGATGATATGCATTTTTTGACAATGTTGAATTGACGAATTCATTATTTATTTAATGCTGAAATTAATCAACATTAACAAATAACAGTCAACCAATCTTCAAAGATTTTATGTTATTGTTAGTTTCTTAGGAATTTGTTCATGTTTTGAAAAATCACAAAATGACAACATGTATAATGTAGACAATTATCCTAAACAAGTCCAAAATCTTCCCCACTATTTAAAGAGAATGTCTAATACCCCTTTCACTTTGACTACAAACTCTGGAGTTTACACACACCAGGTTGACATCATACAAGACCTTGTGTGTACAAGGTATGTGTAAACTGTGGAGTTTACACACACCAGGTTGACATCATACAAGACCTTGTGTGTACAAGGTATGTGTAAACTGTGGAGTTTACACACACCAGGTTGACATCATACAAGACCTTGTGTGTACAAGGTATGTGTAAACTGTGGAGTTTACACATACCAGGTTGACATCATACAAGACCTTGTGTGTACAAGGCATGTGTAAACTGTGGAGTTTTGCTAGGGTATAATATTAGAAGTTACAGAAATCTATGCTTTTTATAGCCGCACAAGAGTAACTCAAATTTGGAAGAGTCAACTAGATTAAGAAAGCAAACATTCATTAAACTCAAAGCAGTTACAAGTTACACCAAAGCTGAAAAGTTTGAACAATTCACACTCATAAGCAAGAAGCAGTGGTTTCAGACGTATAGAAATATAGCGCTCCCTCCAGATGTGTCATTTAGCATGGTAAAAATATGAACAAATGTTTGTACTAAAATTTGTATTTAATGATACCTTCATAAACAATATTTTCTTCCATAATAGATTCTGGGAAAATAATTAAATAAATAATTTAGAAGCTAATCAATCAAACTTTAAACTATTTTGACTAAAATTTAAAAAAAGTAAAGAACTTAAAAATAAAAGCTGGTTCCCACTTGAAAACAATACAATGATGTACTGTAGGTGTAACGCAAGTGAGTTGTCACAAGCAACATATTTGGTTTGTCCATCATGTTTTTTATCGGGACAAAGATTAACCCATCTCAGCGTGAACTCAGCTTTAAGTTAGTATAAATGGGGGGGTTTAGAGAATTTGTGTTAGCCTACAGGCAATTCAAGTGCAAATGTGCTTCATAAAAGGAGGGGGAAAAAGCAGACATTTTTAGAATAAAATCAGTAAAACAGTAAGCCATTACCTTTTGACATTTGTAGAATTGGAAAACCATAGAAACAAAGAAATAAAGAGGAGGATAAACAGAATTGATGAGATAAAAATAAGGTGGCAAGTTATTGCTGATTAATTAGTCTACTTTCCTGTCACTCATTGGTGTTCTTTGTATTTCTATTTTAATTGATCGTAAGAATTATTCCAAAATGGTTCTGAAATGTCAGCTTTTTTGTAGTAACATTTTATTTTGAATTATATCACTTCATAAGAGATAACAGAAGATGACAGAACTTGAATTTAAAAAAAAACAAAGAGGAAGGACAGAAGAAGAAAAAGACATGATGGAAAATGAAAGGAGATAATTGGTGATTAAACATTAAGTACAAATCAAGGGTATTGACTTTGTGGTGATGCACTAAGTTTGTGTCGTCGAAATAGATAACATATGCCATCATGACCTGATCGAAAAGACAGAACTAGATCTTCAACAAGTACCAAAGTCCCTAGACATTCATACTAAATATCAGCAGGTGTGGACAAACATGGCATGGATTATTGACCATTAACTGGACATCAACCAGAACAAAGACAACATCCTCAAGGGGTTAGGGAAGTGACACAATTTGAGGCCTAGGGAAAAGAACAAAACAAAACATGACCCCAGAAGTGTACAGATTATTCATCAGTTTTTAGTAGTAGTTTGTCTTATAGCAAGTTGTTTAGTCACATGACTTTGCTCTGGGGTAAATATTACTGCATATCCTTTTGTACCAGTTTTTATACAAGACAGTTCTGTATTTGAAATACAGTTTGAGTAGCTTTGTGTAATGTATTTATGTATGCACTTATGTAGTAATGTATTTATATTTAAAAATTTGATTTGGGTACTGTTAAATAATTCACTACAAATAAAGAGGTAATCATGAAACTCAAAATAATTTTAGTTTTACTTTAAAAAAGTACTGTACTGGACTATACATGAAGAATTTTAAGTTCAGAATTTATTGCGAGTACAGCACATCTAATCAGGGAGATAGAAGGATAAGGGTGGTTGTTTGGTCATGGAGAGGGTTGTTTGTTGAGGAGTGGCAATGTTTTGTTAAAGAGTATGTGGTGTTGAAATGAAATTAAAAGGTCAGGAAATGGTTAATCAAGGCACTGCAGTGGTGGGTAATTGCAAACAGATTCACTAAAGGTACAAATACCAATTTAATGCATTGTTTGTTTTATAGGATACAAGCTTCAATAAACATGTTTCAGCAAATTGCTGATACATCCCAGATCTTTGGTTTCAGTGAACCGAAATTGATACAAACTGCAAACGATTCTTATCCTCTGAGTCACAGGGACAGGGAGGTGATAACAAAATTGGTAGATTTCTAAAGACGGGTAAAAAATGACATCTCTCCCAAATTATGTCAACAAAAGTTCTGGCACAGTATGAAAACGTGAGAAATATTATAACGCACTTTAGAATAGAATACAAGCACAGGTGATGATTTTAAGAATTTCACAGATAGCTCCCATACATATTGCTGAAAGTTGTTACTGGCAGGTCGTAAAGATCTTCAGAAACTAACTTCAGAATTCATTTGTTTTCTAATATTTGTTCATTATTTTGGGCCACTCATATTAAAGGACACAAAATGAGTGGCAATAGATGTTTTAATAGCTCACTCGTTTAAATCCTATTTTGAATAATTTTTTTTTTAATGTGGGTGCATTTAAATATCTTAAACTGTTCTTACCTTGATCTGAAAAAATTCTTGTCGGTTTCATGGGTGGTGGTACATGTTTAGGCATAGGCCTTTGGTGGTCTGCTGAAAAAATAAACAAACATATATTATTTTAAAATGATTAAAATAAAGTCAAAGTTGATACAATGGGATTGGGATTTTGGAGTTTTTGTTTCCATTTTAAAGTATAACAGTTAATCAGGGAGTATTACCTCTTCCCAGGTTTAAACAAGGTAAAATTAATTTAATTAAAATGTATAAATCAATCAAAATAAAGGAGTACTACAGATTTTACAATTTACCATTCGAATATAAAAAAAAAGTACCGGTACTAGGAAAGGATTTTCTGTCTCGGACAAAAGTCAATAAAATACACAAATTGAGATAACATCTGAAACAATTGATACACAGTCATTTGATTAAATATTTCTAACATTATATGAATAAAGATGAACAAATAAAGATTGAAAAATTGAATCATGATGCCAATTGTTTTCCAACTTATGTTTTTTTAAAATAGATTCATGGAACAAACAGACTTCGGTCACATGTATCACAAAGCTAACTATAACTATCAAAAATATTTTGCAACAATGAAAATAATAATAATACTTACCCTATCATCAGATCGAGGTGTTCAAAACACTTACTAAAATTTCTAATTTATTCAACATTTTTAAAAAATACAAACCCTTTGAAATTTCTCTTAAATACTAATTTATAGTCAGAGTAATAACAAGATAAAATAAATGCAACCTAAATATAACAACTCGCTGCTTCTAGTTGAACTAAATTATATGTTTATTAACCCAAAATAAACATGGTAAACTTTAAGATACAGTTGATGCGATGTGTGCACATACCTTTATTTATAGTATTGATCCATGTTGGCATATTAAGGAACACAGTTCCCATACGCCATGCTTGATTATACAAGCGTGGTTTCAATGTTTTTCGTACGGATGAAATCGCGACCATTTTTACTGTCTTTCGTTATATAAATACAGTATAAACAATTGGAATGTGAATGTTTTTACACAGCAATTCTCAGATTTCTCAAAAATCTGTTATCAAGTTAGTTACAAAAGTATAAATATAATAAATAGCAGTTATGTTACATATACAGAGTTTTCCAAAATTGTTTTGCTATCGTAAATCAACTAGTTCGGTAAAATGATCACATGCTTCCAGAAAAATATGATGTTACACAATAAAAAATCCAAATTTGTAGTGCGAGATGCAAAAGCACCCATTCAATCTGATTAAAAGATTTCAAATCCTGTGAATATTTTCAAATGAAGTAACAGCACATTGACATTTCACAAGTGTGAGTAGTCAACTTCCTTTGTCGTGCGTTGCTTGTCGTTAACTGAAGTTCACAAAGTTTTTCCTAGTGTTTATAAGTGAACGTCAGGGATTGCTTTGATTGGATAATACCTTCATATACGTCTAAGCACCAGTCAAGTGACAACGTTCTAGCCAACTTGGCGCAAATATCATTTTTCTTTTTTTATATATTATATTTTCTCATGTTGTGGGAAGATTTCAGTATGAATTAATATAATAAGTGAACATTTGGATGCAAGTGACTGTTGCATTAAGTTTTTTTTTATGTTTTGGAAAGATTTCAGATACATACTTAGAAATAAGAGATCTTTTGGAATGTATGTGTAGAGATTTTTTTAAATGTTTATATATATTTTCTCTCATTAGAATTAAGCAATGTGATAAAAACAATAAAAGATATGAAAAAAATGATTAAAGATTAAACTTTACATACACCACAATGCAATGATATGGTTATTATATTGTAGTCGCTGTGTGTCTACATATCAATGCCTCTCTCTTTGTTTTGTTGTTTTTCCTTTTTTTATAGTATGAAACTTTGCAGGTTATAAACTATTAGTCTTGATCAGTATCATTACAGGCAAGAGGTAAAACCTGAAATAACTATCAACAAATAATATAAACTGACAAATAAATGCCTGAGGCTACAAATTACGATATCGCACAAGGCTAGGCTGAATTAGATTTGGCGTGCGAACATGTTATACCATCAGGAAGGGGCTCTGAGAGGGTAAGAGTCCACTTCAAATGGGCTAGTCTCATCAGCTGAAAAAGGCCGGAGGCTACAAACTAAGATATTGAACAAGGCTAGGCAGGATTAGCCTGACATGGCGTACCCACACGAGGAAGGGGCTGTAAGAAGCCGGGGTAAGAGTCCACTTAAAATGGGCTGATGAGCTTAAGAAATTAGCTGACAAATGCCGGAGGCTACAAATTAAGATATTGAACAAGGCTAGGCAGGATTAGCCTGACATAGCATATCCACACAAGGAAGGGGCTTAAGATGCCAGGGTATAGAGTCCACTTAAAAATGGGCTGGTGATCAAAAGAAATAAGCTGACAAATGCCTGAGGCTAAAAATTAAGATATCGAACAAGGCTAGACAAGATAATCTGGACATAGCGTACTCGCACAATATACCACCAGGAAGGGATTGTGAGAAGTCGGGGGTAAGAGTCCACTTAAAAAATGGGCTGGTGAGCAAAAGAAATAAGCTGACAAATGCCTGAGGCTAAAAATTAAGATATTGAAAAAGGCTAGACAGGATTAGCTTGACATATCCACACGATATCATAAAGGGGTTGTGAAAAGGTATAGGCTCCACTTCAAAATGGACTAATGTGAGCAGACAAATGAAAAATGCCTAAGGCTAAAAATTAAAACATTACACCCGACTACAAAAATGGACGATATCACACCGATCTATTGTTTGAATTCCCAATTTTAATCTTCTTTATAACGTAACAGTTACGCGCATGTTCGTGCCAATGTACACAGAAAACAGTAAGGAAACCAGGACAGACATTGTATTAATTGCTACAACACTCAACATTCAAAATGTTGGTTATGGATACTTCAGATAAACAGCATTCTATTTAAACAGCTGGTCAGCAAGGATTTCTAGGTATGAGATATGGGTACCTGGTTGACCATTGGGTTAAACGATAACTGACAACAGACGAACCAACCTTGAAATTAAGTGATATCAACTGAAAGCGGACTAAAAATAGCACTTTTTAACCTGGAATTTTTACTCAAAAAGAGTAATTTGTATCCTAATTTTAAGTTAAAATAAACTTTATATATAGTTTATATTATGTAATATATGAAATTGAAAAATGTATCTTATATAGTGATAAAAGATAACATTTATACGTTATAGTTTGTTACATGCATCCCAACACATGGGATAAAAATGATGGGAATGGTTCTGGTGGATATAAAATTTAATTATTTTCCTTTACGCAATTTATCCTTGCATTATAATTAATAACTATATTAACTTGCAAAAAAAGTCTAGGAGAAAATAAATCAAATGGGTGTATACGCTTTCCTTCTTTAAATAAACATTTTCATTAAAAAAAAAATGATTTAATTTAGCAATCTGGCCTTTTGAGTTTATTTAAATATATATTTGGTCTTAAAATAACATGCATGTGATTGGCTAATTAACTTGTGCTAAGTCAAGATACAGTAATAGGGAAGTATATAAATGATTAAAGTACACACAGCTATGTCTAGGGAAATTATTTTTTTGCTATAGTAAATTCAAATAATTACAGATACTTATAGGGAACATACAAAACACTTATGTGTACATTATAATATATTAGATAAACTACATAAATTCAACTGAATGTAAATGTTTTACGTGTAGAAGTGTTCAAATCATTTATGTATAAAATATACACAAATAAATATTACTATGATATGTTAATGATGAAATGCATGCTTTTAAACAACTATACTGCATTAGCAATACCTTACCTTACCCTGAATACCATTCAGTCACTTGTAGGCTGTGTTTTTTTTAACCATTATAAATTTGATTAGGTCTGATATTATTTTAACCCACTGGAAAACTTGTATGTTAACTCAATGTTGAAGGATGCGTTCAGACTTATTATTTACCCAGGTAACTCAATCTGAACGGGTCCTTAATCTTTGTCAGCCATCCCTAAATTTTAAATAGCTCAGTTTGTCACCCATCATTCAATTTTAATAGCTTTGTGAATTGCTTCACTTGATAAGAATGACATTGCCCAAGCAGACAGGTCTACTAGTGACCAAACAGGAATATCTACTACGGCAGACAGACCACTCTTCTGCTAGCCGAGCATGTATGCCTATAGTCTCTGACCAAGTGAACAGGCCTACTCCTGCCCATGTAGACAGATCTACTGCTCACTGAGCAGAGAGGCATACTGCTGGACTATGTAGATACTATTCGCCGAGCAGACAGGACTACTGCGGGCCAATCACAAATGTCTTTGCTGGTAGCCAAGTGGAAAGGCATACTCGTGCAGACAGTACTACCTAATCGTTGAGGCCTCTGTGGGCTGTGCAGACAGGCCTAACTGAGGGTTGTGCAGACAGGCCTAACTGAGGGTTGTGCAGACAGGCCTAACTGAGGGTTGTGCAGACAGGCCTAACTGAGGGTTGTGCAGACAGGCCTAACTGAGGGCTGTGCAGACAGGCCTAACTGAGGGCTGTGCAGACAGGCCTAACTGAGGGTTGTGCAGACAGGCCTAACTGAGGGTTGTGCAGACAGGCCTAACTGAGGGTTGTGCAGACAGGCCTAACTGAGGGTTGTGCAGACAGGCCTAACTGAGGGTTGTGCAGACAGGCCTAACTGAGGGTTGTGCAGACAGGCCTAACTGAGGGCTGTGCAGACAGGCCTAACTGAGGGCTGTGCAGACAGGCCTAACTGAGGGCTGTGCAGACAGGCCTAACTGAGGGTTGTGCAGACAGGCCTAACTGAGGGTTGTGCAGACAGGCCTAACTGAGGGTTGTGCAGACAGGCCTAACTGAGGGTTGTGCAGACCGGCCTAACTGAGGGTTGTGCAGACAGGCCTAACTGAGGGTTGTGCAGACAGGCCTAACTGAGGGTTGTGCAGACAGGCCTAACTGAGGGTTGTGCAGACAGGCCTAACTGAGGGCTGTGCAGACAGGCCTAACTGAGGGTTGTGCAGACAGGCCTAACTGAGGGTTGTGCAGACAGGCCTAACTGAGGGTTGTGCAGACAGGCCTAACTGAGGGTTGTGCAGACCGGCCTAACTGAGGGCTGTGCAGACAGGCCTAACTGAGGGTTGTGCAGACAGGCCTAACTGAGGGTTGTGCAGACAGACATGGAGGTATTTTATACCTCCATGTCTGTCTGCAGACCAAAGCAAGGCTGAGACTTACAATACATACACTCTCTGCCAACACGGTCAATATCCTCCTACAGTATTTATCTATTTCATGTGATTAATGTTATGTTAGTTTTAATGGAAAACAACTGCATGCAACAGAGGTTTACCTCGGTTTTGGTCATGATGAAAAATACCCTCTCCCACTTCACAATAAATTCTCTCCTCTGAGGAAGGTGGTGGATAGCAAACTAAAACAAATCATGCGTGAGAATGAACGCAAAAGAAAATGACAAAACAAAAATGATACAAAATATGCAAATGATAAAAAAAACTTTTCAAATTATAGAATAAACAGCAAATTAAGAATATTAAAATGACAAATGATAGAAAGAAAAAGTACACAAAATATTTATTAAAAAAGTATAAAAATGAAAATTATATTTTTGTGAATATGATAAATGAGTCAATTATCACACCTTGCATAAATAAAAGAGTGAAAAATCATTTTAAAAAAAAAGGTGTGGAAGGAGGGGCCTAGATGAATATTTGAAAACAGGATATGATGAGGCAGAGGAGATAAAAAGTAAGCAAGATTATTAAAAATATTTCTATGAGGAGCCTGTGATGTGCTGTGATGCTAACAAAGAAAATGTCAAGCACAGCCAAAAGCGAAAGACCTTTGATAGACAATGATGGATGCAATGTCATAGTAGGATGAGAATTAGTGATATTTAACACAATGACATTTGTTAAATAATTAGAGGTGCAGACCTATACCACCTACTACAGGGGGATTATAGTGCTAAATATAACAGTTTTGGAATATAAGATATTATATTATATTTATAAGGCAACCAATCTGAAGCAGTTAGTATTACATGATTATAAATATATTTATTAATAATACCTGTGCATTGCAAAAATTATCTAGACATTATATACAAATCCTTGAAGTACATGTATATTTATAGATTATAATATAATTATTAGGATCGGCAAGACGTCTGTGGTCATGGATTATCACAACACTGTGATGACTATAGTTCACTTTATCTTTACAAATTTTAAAATATTATGGCTTTATTGTCCAGACCTACAAGAAGAAAACTGGAAACCAACTCTAGAGAATTTAGTCAGCAAAAAGCGTAATCATCTTGGATATAATTCATTCATTTATAGGTATTTATTTTAGGTAGTTTTATTGATGTGGGAGGAAAAATTTAAAAACAATTAGTAGTAGACCTAGTAAATCCCACCATATATATATCAGTACTTAAAATTATATTATATAGCAATTAAAGGTGTAGCGCTATTTTCAGGCTTGTTTCGATAACGGAACTGTGCCATTTAATTCTTTATAAAAATTTTCCCTTAAAGAATACAAGGCATCTGATTTGATTTTATGTATTTTGACACTATATAAATTTAACAACAGACAAAATGAAAAATGCAATCATTTTGTATGGTACCAGGGATAGCCCTCTAAATCTTCCGATGGGTCACATTCTATTAAAATGTAATTTTGTAGCAAATAATGTTATTAATAAAGCCAAATAAATACACCCACATAGAACTATATTAAAACGACAGAATAAAAAATGATGATGTATATTAAAATTGACTTGTTATGATTTCACCACAGATAAAACAAATTAATTGTATTTGTCATCAATGAATAACACTTATCCTGAAAAATACAGAGTCACAGTAAATTGGTATTAAATAGGTTAAAACCACACAAACTTCTGGGTAAACGAAAAGGAGTAATATCAAAAATCATGACAGGCGATATTATGAAAGACTTGCGATTGAGAGAGCAAAACTGGGCGACAAAATTAAGAAAGGCAGTTACGAGTGATGAATGATCCGCTAAGGAAATACTTAAAGTACGATATTAATTTGTTTCCTTCAATGCAAGCTGATGAACTTTAAAAAAGCAAATGAATTAGTTATAAAGACGTATATTGGTAGATTAACATGTAACATTTACTTGGCAATGCTGTTACTATCATTTTGGATTATCAACTGATACGGTCAATAAAACGAACAAGATCAAAAGTAATTAAGTAAATCATTTAGTAATTACTGTAGATATATGTTGGAAATAAACATTATTATTTAATGCAAATTATCTGTTTTTATCTAGGAGAGACGATAGTTCATGGTTATTTATAATTAATATACCCTCACAAATGTAAATTCACAGCTACTTAATTACTGCAATATAGAAAAGAAAAAAAATATTACTGATCTTTTTCCAGATTTGTGGTTAGCTGATGGTCAAGTCATTGGAACATTCATTAATAGATTTCCAATATGCAATAAGCTTATTAATTAATTGATGCATTTAAATAAACATTTTGTAAATTTATACTGGTGATGAATAGGCCGACTCACAAGCTTGAGTTAATTTGTTTTAAATACACTTTAATCAAATTAGAAAGTTCTACGAAAAAAGGTGGAAGAAATGACATAATTCCTCCTCATTCAACTTTCGTAATTAAGTTGTTATTGTCTCTTAAATTGCATGTTGTATTAAAACGGCTATATTGCAACATTGAATGAAAAAGTTTTTCCTTTTAAATTTGCAAGAATTTAATGTGCTTGAGTTCACATATGGAACTCACCCCATACACTACTTATTGTGTCCAGAAATTCTGAAACTTTCAATGTTTTTTTATGACAAAAAAAGAATTTGAGACATTTGCCTCAAGAAAAGTCTTGGAAGAGAGAGATTTACTTTTTTATGTGAAATATTGGTTTTCTAGGACATTTAATAATTTGAAGAACACGTGCCAACCTTGGCAATTAATACTTTTCCTTAATTTATCAATAATAATCAGCATTTCTGTTACTGAATAAAATTAAATTCATTTTCAAATTTGTTTAGTCATCTTTAATATACAACAGGAAATAAATATATCATTGCAGCGACGTCATTTAGTCTTTATCTGTTCGATGTACGTACAATATCACGCTTAAATAACTTTAACCCGAAATAAATGACATTTTACGATTAGTACGGAACATCTTCAAATGTTTCGGAGAAGTGATTGACAATCTAATTAGCATCGATAATATCGCACATTTTTGCAGTTTCATCTTTAATTATTTTACAACATATGTTACGGTCTCAGGTGGAAACGAAAGCATCATTAATGAGATAAATAGGCAAATAAGAAGAACTTTTATGATCTAAAATACATTTCTAAAAATGCTTTTCCTTTAGATAGACATGTTTTTAATTGTGTAATTTCACCGATGTCATGGCACACGTTCGTAACAAAGCGTGAAAAGTAATTTTTTAATGGATTTCTTCTTCTGTCATTGTAATACAATTATCGTTTTGTGTTTTCGCTATAAAACTAGGCACCCAAAGGCACGCTTTTGAGGAAACTCCTCAGCCAGAATATTTGCGGTACGTACGACGTAGAATTAACAGGAAAAATAAAGTCAAGTGTGGATACCTCGTGAATAGGGACAGGATACATTCGTGCTCAGACGAGCTAGTGTTTATCATCATTTTCACATTACTTTTTTTGTTTTGGTACAGCATTTGTTTTCAGATATTATTTCCCAAAAGAAAAAAGTTGGGAGAGAACCAGTAGATTTCATAATTAACATATTAAGGCAGTTAACCAATAAACATTTATACTGTATGGTGGTTTTTAAATGTTAAAAGTATTATATACCGTATATAGCTGAGAGGAGATGATTTGGATTTTATGACTATAACTGGTAGACATGAACATGTTATATAAAGCCTGGTTTCCATTAAAATCGCTACACGCGTCGATGTCCCCGATTCATTGCAGTCAAATCAGCAAAGTTCAACCATGTTCAACTTTGCCGGCGATGAATCGTATACGCGTACCAAAGAATATTTTGCGCTCGCGTACTAGATCCCCAATAAATTCTAGCGTTTCCATAGAAAAGCTACGCTCTGTCTTGTAGCGATTTTATGGAAACCAGGCTTTATAGGGGAATGAATGAGTTTATTATATGTTACCGTATATGATTAAGTAAGTTTTAAGTATGTTTTTGTCTATCTTTTTGTGCTTTCTTTTATTATATATTGTTGTTGGACGCACCTTCAAAATGTGAAGTGTGCCACTGTTACAAAAGTGAAGTTCCGAAATTAATAAAAAAAAAAAAACAAACTATATTGTTTTCTTATTACTTAAAATGTTCATTGTTCATTTTTTGTAATAGTTAGCTAAATCAACAATGAAAACATGTCAATAATATATTATTTCATATTTTATTTTCATGCTGTTAGTTGCTTTGGATGTTTCCAACCAAGATATATACTAATGGCAAGATTATTGCATAATTCAAATCTGATAACATGAGATATATACACAAGTTTACAAAAATGTTGCAATATATAAAAGAAATAAAGTTATATATTATATACATATTAAATATAATAGTTAATTGATAACAATATTGAGTTAGTATGTAATACCTATTTTTTTTATAGGTATGCCGTATGCAAGGACTGTTCCAGCAGAATTAACTTTTCACGAAGATAGCACTATGACACTTACCACTCAATAACAAGGTAGTTAGTGAAACTTGATTAGAAGCACCACCAAGCACTATGGCACTTACCACTCAATAACAAGGTAGTTAGAAGCACCACCACACAGAATTTAGCCGGTCTGGCCAACTCAGTTTCATAAAATCGCTATGTCAAAAACATTCCCGATAAATTCCAATGTCAAGACATAGCAAGGTTATAAAAACCAAGAAAAGATAATTATTTCACAGTTTCAATATACCTTCAGTAAACCAAGAATATGATCATTCAGCCCATGTTTGAAATAACATTATAACATTTAAGCACGACAGAAGTAGTACTAATTCTTCCAGAGTATAACTTTATTATTGTTATATGAATATATTTATTAATAAAACAAATGTATTTACCTTTTAAACTTGAATCCAATAAATAGCTTAGTATACCAATACGGTAACTCTTTCAAAATCAGACACCCTTTTCGATTTGTCAATGTTTTTAGAAATATATTTTTAAAGAATGGGACAGAATTTGGTCCAAATCTTGTTTACAATGACTTATCGTTTTATGGGTTTCTAATTTGAGGGAGTTCACTGTATACATGACAAATGTGATTAACATAGATAAAGTTAAAGTTTGGTTCACACTAGGACACAACGCAACGAAAATAAACGCATTGCAAAGATGCCGACAATAACGAGATTGATGCATTGCAAGGATGTATATGCAATGCAAAGACGTATAAAAACTGCAAACAAGGATTTTTGTATTCTGAAAACGTGTGTGTGTGCACTTTAACGACGGACGCACAAAATACGCACTTGTGCTGCAATCTAGTGAAAACCAAACTTAATGTATACAAAGTGACAAGCAACAAGAAAGACGTAAAACATACCGTGGGGATCATCGTAAATTGTTGGCTCGACAACAGCATACACAGGCTCACAAGGCTCATCTAATAATAAGAATATCATGCAACGATATAAAAACCACCAATTGCTATATACAAAACATGCCACATTTATCAAGAACAATTCAGTAGTATTTCACAAAATAAGTAATTTAGATATAGGCTCAAAATGGGATATAAGTAAATTCATTTTTTATGCAAAAATAAAAAAATATGTAAGACAATTATTCATACACATTTCATTTGAGCAAATTTGTGAATTAAATTAGAGTGAATTTTTGTGAAATACATCCAAAATATTTTATCTACAAAAAAGCAATAAAATCAATCAACATACAATATGGAAGGATCAATTAAAAATTATTAAAATAAAATGTTACATTACATCTGGAAAACAATAATTATCAGTCAGATAAAATCAATAAAAAAAAGAAGTAAAAGAAAGAAAGAAAATAACACAATTATACATTAAACAAATAACATTGACATTTTTAACAAAAAACAAACAGAAAAGTAATATGTTTTAATATTTAATGTCAATGTAAAACGTATAGACGTATTCTTCGGTTTACGCTAAAGCTTGGTTCTCACTAGAGATGCAACACAAGTAAGCGCAACACAAGTAAGATAACAAGCGACAGTTTGAATGATCCATCGCTTGTGATAGGTCAAATCACTTGCTTTGCACTTACATTTTTGCGTTACGTCCTAGTGGAAACCAAGATTAAATATGCGGGTGAATGAACTGACTGTTCTCTGTGCATATTATTGAGAACTAGTACTGCTCCACATAAATTGTTGAAAATAATATAACTGGCAAGAAATCAGGCTTGAACATACTAGGCCTATACAATTGTGATACCATAGAGGGTGGGAAGGGGACGGGATACAAACTAAAATCAAGTGTGTCTGTAAAATACTGAATATAATGCCCTTTAAGTTTAACAAATATTGCTAAATTAAATATAATTTTTGATTTTAAAAAAAAACCTAGTTCCTATGTCCTATCACGTTTTTCCTGAACACCTACTCCTTCCTCAATTCCTTTTCCTTTTAAAGTAACCAAGTTCAAATCACATGCTGAAATTAAGTTTATTTTACTAAAATATTATAAAATAGGAAGACTTTCCTTTCCTTAAAACACCTACTCTTTCCATATGTTGTGTTCTCTCTTGATGCTATCAAGTTAAAATTTAAAAAATTAATTTCATCTTACTTTAATAGAAAATGATAGTTAGGTAAACATACTATAAAAGAAGGCAGACTTCCCTGTTTTAACTATTCCTACCCTATTTTAAGTTCTGCAGCAATTCTCACTCTATGAATCACATTAAAATCTAAAATTAAAGTCTAAATCTATTAATAATATAAATAAAACTTTATCTTACCAAAACATTATATTTTTAAATATCAAAAATGAATATTTAATGGGTTTGAAATTTTCCTTTATTTTAAGCACCTACTCTTTTCTCCACTTTCTTTTGGTTTATAATTTTTTTGCTTTAGGTAAGAAAAATGTATTTATTTAATGAAGTGTTTCTTATAAAAACATAACAAAATATGAATGTCTTAAAACAAATTTGTTAATCTCTGTCTACACTTTCAAACATTATGTGGCAAAAAAATGTGATGTGCCCATATATGGACATGATGATGTCATATCACTACCATATTTGAGCACATCACACTTTTTTTTTGTCAAACTTGTTTGATAGTGTAGACAGAGCTTTAAGAGACTTGACTATCTGAATATGCCATGCTTCCTATAGTTTTGGTACGTAAATAATTAGCCAAGAAACATTAAATGTTTACACAACAGAACTAGTACATTGTTGTGAACTTCTCAAACAACAATATAACAAAATGTATTAAGTATAAAGGAAAAAAGGATGAGATCATTTGTACTGTATGTAAATTGTTTGTTATACGTGTATACAGGCACTAAATAATGACGTGTACACAGGCACTGAATAATGACGTGTATACAGGCACTGAATAATGACGTGTATACAGGCACTGAATAATGACGTTTATACAGGCACTGAATAATGACGTGTATACAGGCACTGAATAATGACGTGTATACAGGCACTGAATAATGACGTGTATACAGGCACTGAATAATGACGTGTATACAGGCACAGAATAATGACGTGTATACAGGCACTGAATAATGACGTGTATACAGGCACTGAATAATGACGTGTATACAGGCACTGAATAATGACGTGCGTGTGTAAACTATACGTCATTTTTAATGCTGTATTATATCGTACAAATTGCATGCATTGAGTATCAAAATGACAGGAAGGACTTAAACTACCTTTGAAAATTATCCACCATCTTGGATCCAATAAGTCGGACAAAATGGTGTTTCCTTACCCTAGAACGGTAATCTTTCCTAAGATAGAAGATACAACTAAAAAACAAATAGTTTTAAAATAAACTTCTAAATAATATGATTGATAAACAAAAAATTAAATTATTCAACTATGGTTTTAAAGTGATTACATATTACTTATAAACAATAAAAACCCTCACTATGTGAGAAAAATCTAAATTCCTGTTTTAATGTCATCTCTATCCCTAATGATGGAAGACATTTCGTGGTAAGAGCTATTTTAACACCATATAATAAAGAATTACATGACTGTAGTGGTTAAGTTTTTTTTTATTTGGTTAAGAATTAAATAAAAATGTCAGGTTATGATGTAATTTGTAAAGGATATGGTCAGAATTGAGAATTAATTCACAGACCTCAAACTTAAAAAAAAAACAACATATACACACAGTATTCAATATTTTGAACTGTGCAACTGCACAAGATTTTCTGTACTGTTTGTAGGCTATTTGGTACAGGTGTCACATGTGATACTATGTGATGGTGTATTACAGAATTTTTCCTATGATATTTGAACAATAGATACAAATAACCAGAATTGGTTAACATTACAACAAGGTATTTAGGGTACCTTCTAGACCCCGCATTTAGAATCTGTAAATCTATTTTTAAATTGCATATTATGTACACATTTAATAATTAAAAATAGAGAACAAATAATCCTCGGTTAATTAAACAGCTATGACTATATCTTAAAATCATGCAACATTACTGCAGTCATCCTGGGCTTGGTCCGATACCGAAAACAAACACTAATCAAAAAGGAAAAACCTAATTAACTAAAGCTCTGAAGTAAATTGATCGAATCTCACTCATTAATCACAACACCTATTTATCTAAATGATTGTTTTGCCCTATGACAGAGTTATTGATCAAAGTGCAGAATTATTTTAGACTCAATGACTGCTTGAATGATAGGTTCTAACAGATGATACACAAAGTGGATGAGGAGGAAAGTAGTAGACAGAAATGTAATTTAATATAACATGGCTCATACTACTCAAGGATATATGCTGATAAACTCTAAAAAGTGTGAGGAAAGACAGTGTTGGTGGAGGATAAAACAAAAATATATAAATCGTGGTTAGAGAAAAAAAATGCAAGAAAATCTAAATAACTAAATGTTGGGCAACCAAATATATTTTAGGAAATAATAAATTATTTTCCTAAATTACATTATGCCCCTAAAAATAGTAGATTGGTTTGTCTTACTTGTTCAGCTTTAGGGTTGAAGGACAAGCAAATAGCCTAATTTATCAATCCACACATTGGAAGTCAACTCACAGTTTTTATTTCAGGAGGTTTAACAAAATTGTGGTTGAAATTGTGTAATTTTATCATTATGTGGACTATTTATACACTTTGTTTTCTAATTGCGGATCCAATGTTATGAACATTCAGACCAATCTCCAGTACCCACCCAGCTTACTAAGTTGGCCGTCTACACCATCTAGTACCCGCCCAGCTTACTAAGTTTCCTATTCACATGCCACATCCTTACGCTAACCTTCAACAAGACCATCTTTAATTACATTCATTAAACTGATTAATTACCTTCATTAAAAATGTTTGTAAATATACTGAAATCTTCTGAATAATCTTTCTTCATTTTTATTTAATTAATTTTTAATTATGTGTTATTCTTTCACTTGTTTAAATATTAATTATTATCCAATTTGATTAAATTAATGATATACAATTTAATTTAATATTAATAAAGTATAGTGCATTTCACATGGGTCGTTGCTTGTCTGTTGCCAACTGTCTGACCTATTTTTTCCCATTATTCAAAATGTATAGTTTTTTTAAATATTGGATATTTTTTTCTGACTATCCAATCATTACTTTTGAAAATGTTTCTTTTTTTCAACATCACGTGAAATTAAAAAGCTGTGTATTTGATTGGGGAAGGAGGACTTTAACGTCGTAATTGGTTGTACTGAATTAAAAACAAAAATAAATTGTGTATAGCAAATATTTGCCAAGTTACAATTGTAACAAGGAAATTACCAAATCAACAACCAAAGTGTTTAATTCACGTTTCCTTCTCAAATCACATAATTCAATGAGTTTAATTGTTTTGTTCTGTTGGCAGTCATTGAATAGAAGCCATCAGACCAAGAATCGAGTTAAACATGATAGGCAGAGAGGAAGGGTGTAACCATATGCTAATAATACACAATTACAATTTTTAGTGAGAATGTAAATTAATTAAATGGATGCAAGCAATCTGAGAAAGTTACCAAAGAAATCTTAATTTATTTTGACAACGTTCTTGCTTTTACACTTCTGTTCATTTCTTGTTGGTCTCTTTATTGACTTCCTATTATCGGCTTGTTTAGCATGACCGAGATAAGATTTGTTTATAGAATATAGTAATTAGTAATATTTGCTACTGTTTAACTTTTTAATGAATGACATGTTAATTCCAAGGACATTTGGTACATTTATAGATTAATTAATGAATCTGATCGTGTTGTAATTTACTTATGAATGAATGAACTTAATGAACTACTGAAATTCTTGTTTAGTTACTAAGGGCCTGTTCAGACCTACGGAGTTATGCTTTCGTATTGTAAGCGGCGTACAAGTCCATAGGTCTGAACCAGGAAAAGATTAGTGGAAGCCACCTCGTACGACACTGATATTTCGTACGCTACGAAAGCTCAAGGTATGAGTTTAGTGGACGTCACTTACAATACGAAAGTCACGCATCGATGAATATGACCTAGGTTAGATATCTAGCCAATCAAATTACAATGTTCGCCACATCACATCGTGACATGTGCTCCTCTTCGTATAGCCAAGCTGGTCCATTTGTTGTGATCGGTGAACGTGCGAAAAAATCATACCTTTTGTTGTTACACTATACACGTATTATTATTATTAATATTATTATATTAATTAATTTAAAATGTCATCGAAGCGTGGGCATTGGCGAGAAACCGAAGTAAAATACCTTATTTCATTGTGGGGAAGCCCTGAGTTCAGAGATCGGTTGGAAGTGAAAAACTGGCGTAAAAGCACCGGCAACAAGATGTCTGTGTTCAACGAGATGGCAGACACGTTAGCAGATGGGCCATCCTCATAAGAAGGATTTAATATCCAAACGAAATTGAAGGGGTCATCGTATAAAGCGGCGAAAGACCAAGTAAATAAATATGGAGCCGGTGCAAGTACGGGATTTGAACATTTTTCTGCCATATCATATATGATATTTTAGGTCATAGACTAAATATAAACCCAAACCCCAAAACGATCGGCTGGTTGGTATGCCTGACAACCAATCGATAATGCCGAGCCCAAGTGTTCGGTCTAGGCCTGTAACTCCTAAACCAACCACTACTACTTTTAATAACAACGAAGGTAGGTCTATGCGTGCGTTAGAGTTTGGTTAATCGCCAGCGAGTGACATCATATCAGTTTGTAACGCAACTTCGTTGCAATGAATCTGAACACTTTGCTCTTACGACGCTCATTAAAATATGACCTTGGCTGTGATACGAAAGCATAACTCCGTAGGTCTGAACATACCCTCAATGTTAAATTAAAGTGGGACACCTGTATTCAGGGACACCTGTATTCAAGGACACCTCTAGTCAGGGACACGTCTAGTCAGGAGACAATCTAATTGTCTAATTTAACATTTATAAATTTCATAATTATCTTTATTTTTTTTTCTCCACGACTCCATCAAAATTAATAATCTTTATATTCTTTGACAGTTTCAAAAGTCGGTCAAAATGCTCTTCCTTTAATAGCCAATCACAGCGTCCGAAGCATTAATGATTGGCTTACTTAACTTTAAATGTCAATATAAATTAAATCAGTTCCAGTTGCCAATCATGTACTTTTTCTTAATATAAAAAATTTTTTCCTAATATTGTTAATGCATTTTGTCAAGACATATCATACTGTTGTGTATGGTAAATGGTAAGACAAGATTAAAGCCCCATTCCCTACGTTTTTGAGATCTAATTTAAGATCACAAACTATATTTAATGTAAAAATAATACTACATGGTCCTATTGCGATAACTTTTTTCGTCTTTAAACGGTTAAAAATGTGAAAAATAAATCGATTCTAATAATTATAGCGGCCCGCTATAAATCCCAAAATGCATTGCGCGCGTATTGATATTTTTGTTTTTCACCTGTAATTCGCCCACTTTTCGATCGATCGTGAAGCCAAAACAAATGGAAGACTCCTAACTTTTCAGCGAAAATACCGGGTTTTCCCCAATTTGTATCAACGGAGTCTGGCAAAAATAGAAAGACAATTAATGCAGCAACTATACAACGTCAGGCTAGGTATATAGCTAGCGTACGATGTTCGTACGTTATCGATGTTTACCAGCTAGGCCTACAAAACTAAGCCTAGCTAGGCTAGGCCTAAGACCGTCCACGAGAGGTCGATCGCCGCGAGCTACTTAGGTAGTGCATTGTTTCTCACTTTTTATCATAATTTACCATAAAACGTACATTTAAGACAAGGAATGACATGGTTTAATGTTTTTAAAGTGATATATATGTATTATTTTCCAAAAAACGTCCAAAATTGCAGGGAAGGGGTCTTTAAACAAATTATTCCATATTGTGCTCCTTAATTATGAGACTTATATTTACAGAAACCTTTATGAAAGTCTTGGGTACAAATAATATGAATCATTGTGGTTACATGATTATTCTGCACTATTTTAATAGAATTTTGGATTTAATCATTTGTGTACTGTAAGGTGCATGTATTGTTGTCTATCTATGTGTTAGCATTCTTGGGTCATATGCCATATACTGTAAATCGACAAAAACTAAATACTGAAATTTGTCATTTGGAAATTGACAAAGTCATAAAGGAGAAACAATATTGCCTAGATATTTAATAGTTGAAATTATTACCAGATCAAACTTTTTGCATCAAACAGGTTTAGGTTACAAATAACTGATTAAATAAAAAAATTCTTATTATTTACTAAAAATGTATACCTAGTTGGTTAGAATCTAAATGACTCAACAGATCTTTCTTTACAAATCAAATAAACTGTAATTGCCGTTTTGATCTGATATGCTGAATATGTATGCTGGTATGTAAAAAAAATAAAGATAAATTCATTATGTGGCTCCATATTTCCCTTCCTACCAGACATCCGCAAACTGAGTGATAAACCTAAGGCAAAATAGTAATCCCTACCAAAACAAGAAAATTGTAAAATAACAGTTTATCTAAGTATATAAATTTAACCTCAATAAATTAAAGTACAAATTACAGTATACTAAACGGAAGGATGATGTTATGTTTTAGTTTTCAATCTTTATATAATATCCATAGCATGTGGCATTGCCAACAGCAAACTTTAAAGCTGTCTACACTATTAAACTAGTTTGTGTGGTGCCCAAATGCGGTAGTGATATACTCAAATATGGTAGCGATATGACATCAGCATGTCCATATATGGGCACATCCCATGTTTTGTTTGTCACATATAATTGGTAGTGTAGATAGACTTTTAGACACTACATAGTTGTCAATTTTTACATTTTAAATTGCATTCTTTTTTATAAAATCAGAAATTTTAATTACTAAAAATGCTATCAAGCCAA
Source organism: Antedon mediterranea (assembly GCF_964355755.1). Taxonomy (NCBI): domain Eukaryota; kingdom Metazoa; phylum Echinodermata; class Crinoidea; order Comatulida; family Antedonidae; genus Antedon; species Antedon mediterranea. The sequence continues at coordinate 22,564,807 of NC_092676.1, forward strand.
ATGACAGAAGCGAATAATAATACCACCACAGAAAGCAGGCCGACTGAAGAAATGTTCAAATAGCTCATTTTTAGTAGGATGTTCTTCCTTCCACATGATTTACTGGGTGTTTGACTTGTGAAACAAATGAGGAAGTTTACAATGGGTAGAGGGGAAAAGACATCTGAAGTAGTACCCTTCAAGTGGATACTCTGTGTGGGTAGAAAATGAGGAAGTTTATACTGATAGGAAAAACACTTAAGACTGTAACATCTGTGCCAATTCAAAGTAGAAGTTGGTGGTTATTGGTGGCTGGAACGGAATATTATCAACAAACTTATTTGAAGTCTACAAATAAGCAAAATACACTACTGAAAACATAGATAAAAAAATACAAAAATTAACACTGACTAAACATTTACAAAACAAAATACACAGGTAACAAACAAAATAATTCATGAATATAACATTTGAACAAAGAGATAATAGAAAACAGCATTTATAAATAAGTGCATGCAATTGACATACTTTGCAATATAAAATATACACATTATAAAATATATATAAAAAATGCTTTTGATAACATATAGCTATATATATACAATTGTACAAATTTCACAGCAAAAAAAAAGCAAATGTTGTTAAAGACTGCAATACATTACCCGAGAATTTTTCTAAAAGTGATAAATGTTTTTGGCACGTACCATTTCTAGAAAAGGGTGACCATAGTTTTTTAGGCTTCGTAACTGTAGCGTATATATTTTCTGTAAGAAATAATGATAAGCCGTGCAAGCATGAGAGGAAAGAAAAGCATTTTTAAAAGCAATTTTAATATACATGTATTAATACATGTTGCTAAATATAGCATACTAAGCATATATATTGTTTTCTAAAAGAAAAAAAGTTAATAGCACCATTATATGTTATATGTTGTATTATTATATAGCATAAAAGATTGTTTAAAAAGCTGAAGGTTTAGAACTTCAACTGATTCAAGGCTCAAAATGTATCCAACCTATTATTAACGCATACAAAAAATTATGCCTTTGTACAGGTAAATCGGTTAATCAGATGTGCCGAATTTAAATCCTTGACTCTGCTCAATTACGCCTAAGCACAATGCGCCAATATACTCACTAAGCCTAAATGTAAAACAACATACTCAAAAGAACCTTCAGACAGAAACGGCAACCGTTCTTTGGTTTCCGTATTTCGATCATCTCAATTCCCTGTCACCTAGTTCGCTCTCTAACCTTCTTTGCCTATGTTGTATTTATGATTGCATACATATAGGAATTAGGATCTTAACCTGTTCCACAAAAGATTAGCTGTGGTCATTTGATAGAGGCTGTCAGGATTTGTGGTATGTTTTTTTGGTCTATTACTGATGGCCTATTAACCACTACAACTACATAAATGACAAATAAATCCTACAATCTTTTTTTATAATTTGGCAGCTTTTCTGAATAGTTCATATCAATCATATATCATAATGTATTTCGGCATTGTAAACAAAAACGCACATGAAAACAGAACAAAAGTAAATCACTAAAGTTTGGTTACTATACATGTATTGTTTTAAACTGTAAATTAAAACTTTAATGACAAGTTCATATGCATATTAATATTTTTAGGTCAACTGTTGCATTGGTATGGTAGAAATAAAAAAGTTAAAAATATTGATAATTTTTGTGATCTTGCAAAAAGCTGCTTTGTGCAAATATAAAGCAAATTGTTAAGTATTTTTAATAAGTTTATAACAATTAATGACTTTGTAAGCAAATGGAATTTATAGCGTGCTTTAAAGTTATAATTAATTAAAAAAACAACAAAACTGCTTGTTGATTAAAAAATACCTAGAGTAAAATCCCTCTTTTGGGACACCCATATTTAGGAGACACCGATATTAAGGGAACAATTTGCCATGAAACAAACAATGTACAATATCAGTTTCATTACAACCCCTATTCAGGAGACATCCCTATATAGGGGATACTTTGATGGGTCCCAATGGTGTCCTCTTAAAAGGAGAACTACTGTATTGTAATTAAACCATACATACAACACAACCCCTACAGTACATAGTGATAGTTGATCCATGAAATAATATCACTATTACTCCATGATTTTACAATCAATAAGGAAATTTCCTTGCACAAACAAAAATACTACCATTTTGAATTCAAACAATAGGCTAAATAAAAGTGATAAAATAAATGTCAACAAAAGCAGGGGCAGATCCAGAATTGTTTTAATGGGAAATATATATAGCCTGTCAAAAATAGTTATCAAAAGGTCAATTCATAATTTCATTTCAGTTGTCAAAGGAAGTAGCGCACCCCTTGGATCCAGCCTTTATTAGACATCTGGATAATAAACCATTATTCATTTCTAGTTAAAATTTAATAAAATATATTGACATTACTATGTATATTATGCCTAGTATTAAATAATGTTAACATTCGATAACTGTTTCAGTTGTTAAAACTAACTAAGTTAACTTATTGGAAATTCTTTCCATTTCAAAATGTTACTCCTGTGGAATGAAATCATGTCTTGAGAATACAAGAATAAATATACACAAAGGCAAAGCCATTTGTCTTAGCCTGATAAATGCAATCAAATCAAACAGTAGTAATACATGTTTTATTATCATATTAAGTCAGCTTTCAAAATACATATAAGTATTTAAAAAATTTTTTTTTGTTTATGACTATTCATGCGTAATTCTTCATATCATGTCAAAATCAATCATATTTTATTCCTTAAGAATAATTGAAGTGTGCGTTCTATTATTGTTTTCTAAATGTTAGTCACTGATTTTTACAATTTCAAATGTATGATAACCCCACTTAATTAGTTTTAATAAATCCTTCAATGCATTCTAAAAAAACGAACCAAAAATCGGCTGTCTCCCATGATTTCCAAATGAGATGGGAGTTCAAAGACTTTTAAATATTTCTTTATCAGAAAACTTATATATAGTGGGCAGTATTACAATTGAATTCAAATATCTAATCGAAATTTCTGTCTGTAAAGGATATTAACATTAATCTATGCTATCTAATTGGTTATTCTAACGATACCATAGAATTAACTATACTATATTTCCCCAGACTTTGCCTTGGGATAGGACCAATATTAAGCTACCCAGTCAAAGTTTTCTATTCGTTAAAAAGAAATTTCTTACTATATTTAGCTTTTGAAATTAAGTTCAATTTAATTGTTTATTTTTTTATTCGCAATGTCACCTTCCTGAGGGATAAGAGTGACGTAATCATTTATTATATAATATTCCATTTCTAGACGGTATTACGTCAACATCCTACTGTAGTTGAATGGCCTTCCTTTGACATGGCTATATTAGGAATTACAATTAAAAGTCTATATCATAAGATACAGAGTAGCTAGATAAAGTGTTACTGTCAGGAATAATAGACAGATCCAAATAAAAATGGGAGAAATTCCATTTTAGTGGAGTGGAAGAGGACACGTAATTATCGAGTTGAAAGGCATGAAACAATCACATTTCATTTTAATTTATTTATTTCACTTTACAAATATATAAATATAAAGTGGAGGAGCCTAAAAGAAAGCAAAGCTTGTGGTGAATAGGCTCCTCAACATTTATAAATCTAAAGGATATAATATGGTAAAACTATTAAATTAAAATATAAAATGTTGTGGATTTCATTGTAGTATGTGTACTTTCATATATGGCAATCGTATCACGAACGCAAGTAGAATATAATATGTACGAAGCTAAGGGGTATAAAAATAGCAGTAACAGAGAACAAAGGGGTCAATGACAGACAAATAAAACAGGACATTTGAGCAGGTACATGGCACAACTATCGGCACAAGGAAATAATAAATACTTATATATACACAGCAAGCATGGGTGGATGAAAGAATTCTAGCGAAAGTTAGACTATTGGCATATACATGTCCATAATTAGCTCTACTTAATATTATCAATACAATGGGTATTACGGGTTATTAAAAAAAAAAGAGATAAAGAAAAATAATGTAAAGGGAAGGTGTTTTAAAATCACTATACTATACAATGTCAGTTGTAGCACTAGTCAGGTGGTTATTATATTAAAACAATACAATTAAAAAGAAAGGTATTCTACAGTAAGTGCACTACTACTATATACCCAAGTTGTAGTCTAGTCAGGTTATTAAAACAATACAACTAAAAAGGGAAGGTTTTCTAAATGCACTACTATAATATACATTGTAATTCAGGTTATTAAAACAATACAATTTTACAAAAACAAAGGGAAAGGATTCTAAACACTAGTAGTACACAATGGTACTGATATATATGCAGGGATGTAATTTGAAAGATATGGCAAATTCATGTTATACACCCCACCCTACAGACAGTATTTTTAACAGACGGAAATAAAGCATGTGTTTACCAATGCTTTTGATGTAAAATCCGTTGTACGTATAATCCCAACCTTTATAATTTAGACTAAATTCAGAGACAGGATTTTGGTAAATCCATTGCTAATGCAATCTAAGTATAATTCATCATGGTAATTTTCACAAAATTTCATACTTAGGCCTCGATCTTAGACTATACTCGGCCATACAGTAATCTAGCCTAGTGAAAAAAGCTTCAGAACTGCTTTGAAATATTGTCACCCCCACCTTCATGTTTGCCAACTACCCTTATGTACATCCCTGCATATTGTGATTAGATCTACTTCTAAAATATGTTTTTAGTCAGATTTTAAGGTATACCTGGGGTCCTTGTCTCATTCCTTGCTTGTCTATTTGGATACAAGTTTTCTAAATCTGAAGGATCTGCTGGTATTGGGGAAGAAAAACATGCAAAAAAAAAATTAATAATTTATCAAAATAAAATTCCACAATACTAATAGTTTCTTAGACAAATAGTATATTTGTTTGAAAAATTGGGTAGTATAATTAACAGTCTACATAGACAAGAAAGAGACAGAAAAAGATTATTAGACCTAACAGATTAATTATGGATTAAGAGAGATTTTAAAAATTAAACGAGGATTACAAGTACTGTCGAAAGAGAACCAACATTATTTACGATTACGGATTAATCATGATTTTTTTAAATAAAAATTACTATATAAAATAATATAAATATATGTGAACAAATATTAGATTTTACTATTTAAGTAAGCTATTAATTAACCAAAGCAATTAATTATCATTGATGTTGACAAGTAAACACAATTACGGTAGAGAATAATGACAATTCTTGCATTAATAATGACGATAGGTAAATAAATGAAACATTTTACTAATAAGAAAATTGGTTGTAAATTTTATTTTTAAATGACATGTATTATAACACTTGAATGATTAGAAAAAACTACATTGTTTTAGGTAGAACCAAAGAATATATATCACAAGAATGAGTATTCCGCGATTTTCCCTGTAACAGTAATATTGTCCATGTGGTAGGGCGCCGCCATAAGTGTGGATGTATCTGGGATGTATACAACTTTTTGTGACTGTTTCACTAATCAAAGGCTGGACCACCGGTAGTATTTTCATGATAAAAAATGTTATCAACTACATGCCAACATCATGTTAAATAATATTTGGATATTTAATTGTTCGTTTTATGCAATTTATTTAGTAAAAACTTCGTATAAACAGTTTGCTTTATCAACCGGGCGCTACGATAGCGTGACCGGGCGTGTTGGTGTTTACGCGTTTTCACGAAGGATAGTTTAATAATATTCCTATATTTAACTTGTTTCTGGTAAAACAAATAAATGTTAATGACATTTAACATTTTGTCCTATTAATAACATGTATTTTATACTAATTTATATCATAAAAACAATACTTAATTTACCGGGCGTAGAGTAGTACACGGCAATGGTAAAGAATAGGCCGTGCTGAGTAAACGATTCGTTGATTTTTGGTGTTGCTGTGTTAGGCCTTTTTTGTGAACTAACTTAGCATGTTAGTAAATAATTGTCTGTAAAAGTGAATGTACACTAGTTTGTTAATAAATATGTATTATAAAATAGTCTACAATTGCAAAAACTATTATCACAATTCTATTTAATGCGACATGTATAATATCTATTAAATCAAGTCTTATTTAGTATGTATACATCCGCCCTTATGAGGGCGGGCATCACTCACTGGCGCTCTCTGTTACAAATTTCTCATGCAAAAATCGCGGAATACTCATTCTTGTGATATATATTCTTTGGTAGAACTCAGAAAAACAGGGTCAAATATCTAGACCACCAAGTTTATACATGATTAAGTTCAACATTTTAGCTCAGTGGGCAAAAATTACAACCAGATTTTCTTATCAAAAAAGTTAAAAATGGAATAAAAATATGATTAATATATAAAGGTGAAACTTTGAATTAAAAAAATTAATATTTTTATATCAAAACTATACAACTGAATGTCAATTAATCCCCATAGTGAATGATGTAATGAAAACAGTGCCTGTAACAATACTGATGGTGCATTGGATCAGATTGTGTACCAATATTATACTTGAGAAACCAAATGAGGCAAAATGTGGACAGTTCTTTTGAATTAAAAACCAATTAGATAACACATAGGCAATGATAACCAATGATAACACAAGGCAATGGATATTCATATCTTTTAAGTTCATAAAGAGAATCAGAGATTGATTTTGACAGATAGATCATATCCCTTGCATTGTGGTAATAAGGGTTTAACACTGCCTGTTCAAAAGATTCTGCACTTTAAAAAAAGACCAACCATCATCATTTAGAACCAGTATTACAGTTTATATAGAATTCTCTATCTCTAAAGGGGAGAACATGTTATGATGTTATGTGAATTTTTTTTTTACTGATGCACTGTGGGATATCTGTCAACAAGTACAAGGAATGTTCACAAGCACAGGATGTAACATGTAAAAGCATTCCTCAGAAAAGAAATGCTACACAATGTCTCATTCATTAAGATGGACATAATATTAATACATTGAATTCCCAGGGTAAAAAATCAACCCAAAATGACAGTATGTTTTGTTTTTGATCAGCACAATAATTATGTGTGGTCATAAAATGGGTTTTAAAAAAGGACAGAATTTAGGCAAAACTCCAAACTGTCTTCCTCATATATAAAACAAACGTCAGAAGTCTGGAAGCAAATCTGACTTTTATGTTTGAATAATTTTTACTAGTTTAAAACAACAGACTTTCCGACTCGGATTTCGAGAGGGGTGACGATTCATATGATCAAAAGCAGAGCCACCAAACAACGACGAGGGAATCGATGCGGAACATAGTAGAAGAGAGGGGATGTTACGGAAGCACAAAATAACAATGAGTCATGACGGATGTTTATCTTTCCGACAAACTTGTTTGATTTCGGTATATATTGATAAAATTATATATTCCTCTGATTACTGCATTAAGTAAAAACAAATATGAACAAAACAATAAATAAATAACAATAATAATATCCTGACTGTGGTTTAAACTTGATGTGTTAAAAATTGATGAAATGAAACTGATGAAATATTAGAAAAATAGGTTCCATAGATTTTCAAGAATTAATTCCCATGACCTTTCTAAACAAAGTTCCATGCTTTTATAACAGTTCTACTTAGTTTTACAGATTAAAATAAGATATTAAAAGAAATTAATTGTATAAATGATGTCCGACAAAAAAAGCAAATCGTCCTCATTACGTTTTATCCATACATTGTTAATGAAATCCAAATTTGTTATGACATTTTTCTAAAACAATATTTTAGTAAAATTCCATGATTTTCCAGGTTTTCAATGACCTACGCAAACCCTGAAAATTTTACTTTTATAAAGTTAGTGAAAGTTTATTAATATCAATTAGATTGATAACATTTAACAATTGTTAAAACATTCATTAGCTCAAATACAAATTAGCATATTAATATGTTAATACTAAAAATCAGCATCAAAGGAACAAATTTCATAATTGATTTATTAATTAATAAACAAATTTACTCGATCTTAAATTTGAAAGCAAATAAGAACTAATTTTTTTAATCAAGTAAAATAGAAAATTTTTTTTTTGGGGTTTAAATTAAAATTTGAATTTATGAATGTGAAAATGTTGGTGGCAAAAAGCAATGAAAGCATAGCTCTTCATATCAGTTCATGTAGTTCGTTCAATTGTATGTTTATTACAGTAGAACCCCATTTTGGGACACCACTATTCAGAAGACATATACCGTAAAACCTCGAAAAGAAGCCCATGGGCTTAAACCTCAAAAAGAAGCCCATCTCGAAAAGAAGCCCCCCTCTACAGTTTGCAAAAGTACTCTCGAAAAGAAGCCCATCTCGAAATGAAGCCCCCTGGGCTTCTTTTCAAGATAGTATGGGCTTCATTTCGAGACAAGACTACTCATACTGTATTGAGATGAAGACGAAATTATTGTATTTGACGGTGAATCATAGGACTGTTTTTTTGCTTTTTATATTGTTTTTTAATTAGTATATTAAACATAATTTCATGGTTGAAAAAATGTCTCAAAAGTCACATTATTGTAGTAGAAATTCACAAAATTTACAGCATTCATTTCAAAAAGCCGCCCCCCTCTACAGTTTGCAAAAGTACTCTTGAAAAGAAGCCCATCTCGAAAAGAAGCCCATCTCGAAAAGAAGCCCATCCAAGAGCACTAAAAAAAGAAGAAGCCCATGGGCTTCTTTTTGAGGTTTTACGGTATATATATAATACTACCGTCAGCCTATATTCAGGGGACATCCCTGTTTAGGGAAACAGCTTATTCATGACCACCCCTATAAATATGACATTTTGTTTGGTCCTACAGGTGTCCCCTTCATAGAGGGATCTACTGGAATATAGCATACTTTGATATTTAAAATAATGAATAAAACATGTTTTAATGACATAATTAATTTCTAATTCTAAAACAAAATAAACATGATGTTATGAATGTTGCATTCAATCAATAAATGAGATAAAGAATAAAAGAATTAATATGAACATAAGCTGGACAAACACAAATTGATGTAGCGAAAAATCCCAACGGAAAAAGAGAAAAGCCAGAATGAGAACAAAAAAACTCCTGTCTGAATACCTTCCCACTTCCTAAGTCTTTCCATGAAATCTGAATGAGATTTATTTGGTTCCCGATCCAAGAGAAATTTAAACTTTCTTGTTTTCTTCTCCTCGTCATCTTTCTCAAATACGTCATCTTTGCCTTCTATGACATCGGAGTCTGATTCTTGTGGGGTAACGGTAGAATTCTCTTCAACTTTGAGTGTAAATGTGAGTATACAAACATGCTTATTGTTTTAGAATATTAAGTAAATAAATTAAAACCCCTCCTGCTGAGAGGACTTTTCCATGAAACAAACAAGAGACAATATATTATTGAACAATATAGTCATTCCCATTTCAGGATTGCCCCTTTTAAGGGACTGTATTAAATTAAAAACGGCAACCATACTATATTCAATCAATGTTAAAATGCAACTAAATAACAGCCTAACCAAAAGATATTGAAAAATATATTGTAATCTGATATTGTAAAACTACGAAAATGTTTGGTCATAAAATAGATATAAACACAGAAAGAGTCTAAAAAATGCTAATGTCCATACAGGCTCTCATATCTATGTCCATTACCTCATCAAATATTTATATAAACGGTCCTGAAGATGCTATAAAAATCATACTTAATATATTGCACAAAATATGAGTAACAAAAGTGAATAGTCATTATAAAATCTGAAAAATAATTCACAATTTTTATATAGAATACGCATCATTTTGAAGTAAGGATAAAAAATAAATCAAAACAAATATCAAAAAAAGAAAAATAATATAAATATGTTATTTATAAGGTATAAATAACTGGTGATTAACTTACTTGAGCCAAGATTTTTCCTGCCATCACTGAGGAGAGAAAAAAAATCATAAAATTGATTTTATGCAAAAAGTCTTACTTGGTTTAAGACCGTAATTTAATTTTAATGTTGTAAAATATTGTTAAACTACATTTTAAAATCTGGTTCTATGTTTATGGTTGACAAGTTTATAAACCAAAAATGTATTAAGAGTAGAACTCCTATTAAGGAGACACCTTCCGGGCTTAACAACACTTTCCCTTGATCTCAGTGTCCCCCAAATAGGATTGGCCTTATATTAAGGGAAAATGTCCCCTAAATAGGGGTTTGGCAATTGAAGTGTTCTACTGTTTTTGCACAGTAACATAAAGGTAATATATTAAATGAAATTGTTTAATTCATCACTCATTTGAATATAATACTGGTTACAACTCACGATTGCCAATCGTTCGTTTCATGGAAAAGTGTCTCTTTCAGGTGTCCAAAAGGAAGGGTTCTAATATTCACAAATACTACTTAATTCATCATTAAATTATTGTTTAAATAGCATTTTATTTCATAATTTATTTGAATTCAATTTATATGCTGTCCAAATGCAATGAGCATTTTGTTAGATTAGATAAGATGACTTTATTCACGCAAGTAAAAATTATAGTGCTTATAAATTAAAATAGTAAGTTATCAATATTATTATTAGCATTACTTTTTTAAAGGTATTAAAAAAAATCAAAAATTATGATTCAATTATATGGGTCATCATGACAACTTTGACCAGTTCAATGTAAAACTAGGTGTTTGTATCTTTTCAATTCAAAGTCAAGGACAGAGATCCCTAATAAAGGGTGTTAGGCCCCAATCAACCACCCCTTGGCTATTACATCCTGTGACTTTTAGGCCTCAAGGACTGTTTTCAAAGGTATTACATAAAATAAAAACAAACCAGAGTTTAACCATGGCCTCTGATGTCATTTCCTTCTTCTAATATGATGGACATATTTAAAATAAATGGTTGGGGATAAATTTGAAGGGAGCAGTGAGTAACAGGAAATAACTTTGTCCATTGTCTTTAAAGTAAAATTATTTTTTGTAAAAATAAAACAGATTTACAGGTAAACCTTATAAGCAATTAGTAACACTAATTAGTTTCCAGGGCAGTACTGAAATAATAGTGCCTGGGAAAGGCATTAGTGTATAACCACATTTTTCTAAGTTCTAGATTTAAATGTCAATTTTTATTTTTAGGCAACACAGTATCGTAATTAACAATATAAGTGTGTTGACACCAAGATTGGGTTAGCTCCAATTTTGTATTCCCATGCAAATTTTTATAAATTTGTTAAGAAAAAAAGATAGGAAGAGGAGAAAACAAGAATCATGGGTAGTTTGATCCTGGAAATCATGCTAAAAATCTTCCAATAGGAAAAGGAGTATGGACATTTTATTGCTAGCAATATTATATAAAAGAAATCAATAGAGAAAAAGATTTCCAACAAACACAATACAGATGGTTATTCGCCCAGTAGAAAGCAGATCACCTACAGGTAATTATTATATGATACTTATATTCCGCTATATATTAAATAATAAAAGAGCTATTTCAAGGCTGTATGATACTTAGGTTCAGGTTGTTTTAAGTTATAAATCTCTCATAAACTTAACTGTTTTAAATAGATTTATTTTATCAATGTAGGTAATTTGATTGAAGTCAAGAACTGATTCATCATATCAAAAAATGTTTTAGAATGTCCTATCACATAAAAATAATATTTATAAAATTTATCATAAACCGATCTGTTCAGATGCTATCAGTTAAGTTAATTTGATTATATAAGGTGAATAATTTATCAACAAATCTGAAATTAAATTTAATCATAAATTATTAAAAATATATTGATGTCCATCAAATAAATGCATTCATATGAATAAACATGTGTCCTTGATATGTAGATATTTAGATTTTTTGGCAGTTGATAATCTAATGCTGTTAATGAAAGCAGTAAAAGCAGAAATAAAGGTATCTTTGCAACAACAAAAATAATAATAATGCCTCGTTGATATATAACTTTTCATCATTCACCTTATGCCATTATTTGTACCATTACACTCATAAACATTCATTATTTGTATAATATAACACTATAAAAATGAAACCAGAAAAAAAAAACACCCAAAAAAAAAAAAGTAAATAAAAATTTGGTTGTTTTTGGACGTCAAGAAAAGTTTGGTTTTGGGAAAGTTTCTGGTTTTTAGAGGGTGCAGTATTGGGAGAGTTGACTGTATAATTAATTTATATTCAAGTATTACACTGTACCTGTCACCAGGCGTAGGTAACGGAGGTCGGTTTTGCATAATATCAATCTCTGGTTCTGAGCCTGTGTCTGAATCCTCTGAATCATTTTTATGCATCATCACCTCATGGAAGAATGGAGTAAATGCTTCAGCTTAGAAGAAAAATAATACATGTTAGACACTTACAACTAATACCCCTTTCACATAAAAATCAAAAGAAATAATTCCAGAGAAACAGCAAAGTGTCTCTCAATAGTACCACATTCAAAAACTTACATTTTACTTTAACTCTGAATATATGAAACTTTATTATCATTTATTATCAAGAAGAGCCATATAGCGTTGGTAAGAGATGTCGGTCTCGAATGTAAGAGGTATGGGTTCGAGACTTAGTTTGGATTCTTAGACAAGATACTTGACTTGTCCTTCAGACGGTATACTGTACAAAGCTGTTGGTCCAGTATGCCTCACATATGTGTGCGATAAAGAGCTTTATGTATGTTATTCAAAAAGAGTAGAGGATCATATACAATGTGTTGATTATGAACCCTTACTGGGACCTCTGTGTATTAACTTTACAAGTATTTATGTCACCCACTAACGTGAAAAGAACATTTTTTAAATCACTTACTCTGTGCTCCAAAGTCTGTTCCTGTTATCATAAATCCTGCATCGATTTTCGAAGCAAAGTCTTCCCCAGTTCTTGTAAGCTCAAAATGTTGCACCGCTTTTTCACCGTCACAAACAGCGACAATTTTTATTGCCAGATCATCATGTTTTGAAGCAAAGTTCCTGATAAAAATGGGTAAAAAATGATACAGTTTTAAAAGCTTTTAAACCTTTTTCTTGTCATGAATATGACATTTGAAAACATTTTATTAGATTATGAAGAATGTAGTAGGGTGCTCCAGTTTTTTCCACTGGAAAATCAGAAAATAAACGTGGTTGCAAGAATTTATATTTTTTTAAAATTAAATTAAAAATATATTGATTGCCTGAAAACTGTATTTATTTATTCATTTTTTATTGACAGGAGGGGATTTTGGGGCACAAACATATGAGCAACATTCACTTTACAAACACACTTACTTCATTGTTTCATATGACCCCTTGCGTTTCGGTGAATAAAAAAGAATTAAACCATTGCACTGTGCCGCATATTTAGCCGCTGCGTGATAAGATGATGCTCGGATCTCAACATTAGCCTTCTTATCGTCAATATACGTTACAACATTAAATATGTAATCTGTTTGCGGTGTGCGGTAACAAAGATCGTTCTTGACAAACGGACTTAAGATATTCTCGACCGTGTGTTCATCTCCGCACATTACACATAACCCGATTCTGTAAGAAAAATGATTTATATGAAACCATACAAAATAAATTCTCGCACCTAAAAACCATTAAAGATTGGTTCCCACTTGAACACAATGCAAGGACTTAAGTGTGCCACAAGAAATTTGACCAATCACAATGCAATGTATCATCAGAACCGTCACTTTTGATTGGTCAGTTCACTTGCATTGTATGTTGTTGTAGTGCATCCAAGCGTGAACCAACTGGAATAACTTTAAATTTCCGAAATATATTGAATATATATTTACCATGCAGAAAGATTTAACAGAAAATATCTATAACATTACAATTTGTATACTGTTTTTTTACAATACTTTCTATACTTTGTTAAACTAAAGGAAGCCAGAACAGAATGTACAGATTATGATATTAAAATTGGCATGCTATATTTTCTCTTTTCTTTCAACAGAATTTTGAGATACAGATATTAAACATAGTTTAAAACACTTTACAGATGTTAGGTTTTTTATAAAATTTTTTTCAACAACTTGACATAGTAGGAATGACATGATAGTATTGCAAGATATTTCATAAAAAACGTTATCTTATTGAACCAGAGGTATGTTGAAATAAGAGACATTCAAACAATAATGTAATGCAGACTACTTTGTTGTATGTATTAATCATAATTTTTATATTTTTATGTTATTCATTGTCTGTGAATGTGGTTTACGTTTCAACAAAATCTTTAGAAATAACTTGACTTAACAATGAACATTATTATACAAATGAATGTTTATGAGTGCAATGGTACAAATAATTTCATGATGTGAAAGATAAAAAGATATATTTTCACAAAGCAAAAAGGAGAAAACAGGAAAGGCGATTACGTTAATGTTTCCATGAGACAGTGTCCATTGATTTCGTCATGCGGGTTTGGTGGTTGTGTGGATGTGAGAATTGCACGTATGGCCTGTTGTATTTGCTTTTCATGAAACTTGTTGCCTCTCATTAACATAGACTCATCTCTTGGCATGTCTACAAATTCTGTACTGGAAAGCCTAAGAGGATAAAAGATAAAACATTATTATATATTACATAGGATATGTAAAATAGACAATGCGATTGGTTGAAATGGCATCACATGACTACATGCTTTTGGAGAAAAAAAAGAAGAATGTCTGAAAATGTTAAAAGTAGTGTTCAAACATATATTACTCCTTGTTTGCTTGACAATGTCCCAAAGGAGGGGTTCCACTGTAGGATCTTAATTTGTTATATTAAAATTGATGGGGCATTATCATCTCTGTCATTTATTTCTATTACTATATTGATAACCATTTAAATTGTATTCTGTCAGAGGCATTGATGGTAAAACCACTGTCTACAAGACAAGTCAGAAGGTCAAACACCCAGCTAATTGGCTTCATCTTAATTCTGTTGGAGACATAAAAATTACAGGACTTTTACAACTGATATGAATTTGTATTTAATAGTTACTGTCAAATCTAAAAAGGACGCCACAGGAATTAATTGTTGCATAACTAGAGGCGAGGCTGTGACTTAATATTTTGGGAATGACCGGGGATGGAAGGGTTTATTTAGAACTTAAATCATTTTAGGGAGGAAATAGCCAGTAGATCATGTATAAATAAGGGTAATTTAACTATTCTGTGCTTCCACCAAATAAATTTTTAAAAAGAGGTATTTGTTGATTGAAACTGGACAGGCATAGCTGTGTAACTCCAAACTGATAAATCTGTATTATTTTAGTAAAATTTGGCTACAATACAACATGATCTATTTAAAAAATAAAATAACATTTACCAAATTGTTTTCGAAGAATATTTTTTTATAGAAAATATATTTTTATATATCCCTTAATAAAACCTGTTATTAGTACAAATAAATTTTCTTCAAACAAAACATTATCTATGGGAATTTTACAGTACAACTTTTTTAGTCATTTTTGCCTCTGAACATTATCAAGCAACAAGAACTTATAAATCTTGAGAAAATGAATGTTTTATTGACAGAACCCACATCCTGCTACCCTGGTCACTCCTGCAATAAAAATCTGAAATTAAAAACAGCTTAAGCTGCTGTATTGCTAAGATTTATGTATGCCCCTACATTATAATATTTCTTATCCTGGGGTATAATTTCTTATTCTGGGGAATGTAAAAGTTAATTGAAAGTAACAAAAATGGAGTACAGTCAAACTGGCCAACTGACATAATAACCTAATTGCCTGACATCTTGGTATCAAGACATTAATCAAAAAAGAATGTGTGCGTGGGGGTAAATAATGTGAGAATAAATTTCTTATGATCAGTTAACTCAGTCACTTGACTTTGAATCATGTAGCCTATTAATAAGCAATGGCTACGTGATGTACTGTAGACAAGAAACTTAAGTTTGAGTTGGAGTGACGGACAGATTTGTTAAAAGCGAGAATCCACGCCCCTATTTTGTATGCTTAAGTGACTTAAAGGAAGGAGAAGATAAACATAAGTAGACGTGCTGTCCTGTGTAAATTATCATGTGATATATTATATGTTCCAGAAACAATAATTTGCATAATTATATCTCTAATAAAAAACTTTGCCAGTAACTATACAATACAAAATATATATTTTATTCTTCTGTAGACTTGCAGTCTATATTTTAATTCATTCACACAATCATCTGATACTTTGAGATTTAATAATTAAACATATCAACCCTTTTTCTATGTTGTTGATTCTATCCAACAAAAGTCAAAGCTCGTCTTGGGACATTTAAACCAAAATCTGAGATAGACTTTATCCAATACTTCTATGAATGGATGACTCATTTGGACCAAGAACACTGGTTGACTAATCCATGTTTTTTTTTTAAATAATCATTTCGAAAACCTGTGTTAGTTTTGGCCACTAACTAATTTGAAAAGATGAAAGTAATATCAGATGTTTTTTTTAAATATTGAGGAAAATTACTAAGGATAACCATAAGCTATTTCATTCCTTCTCAAAAGTGGCAATCCAGTTAACATAACAAACATTAATACAAGCTGCTCTACAAATTTTTAAATAGGTCTTTGGGAGTGAAGTTGTTATACATAAACCTATGTTCCCACTAGAACGCAATGCTAGGATGCAATAGCAATGCAAGCGAGTTGACCAATGGACCAGCGTTCATTTTAATAAACCATCACTTGTGATTGATCAACTTACTTGCTTCCAACTTACGTCTTAGTGGGAACCAAACTTGAAAATTACAGTAGTAATATATATATTTTGTAATTTTCTAAACAAATTACATAAATACACTACATACCCCATAACTGCATTTGTTCACTCTTGAATGATAAAGTCCGTAGGCCTACTAGGTATGACATGTCCACATTATGTGAATCTTACAGTAATTATAAAAAGGATGCAAGCTTAACAAAATTAGCTTGGGCCTTGGTCAAATACAAGGTAGGTAAAATGTCACTATGTGTAAGGATTAAGCAACCTTCGCTAAAATTAGTGGCCAACTAATTAACATAACGAAAGTATGTAAAGATATGAAATTGTAATGTAGAAATGGAGCAAAAAAAAAGTTGAACAAATAAAATAGAATTATAGAAAAACCTCAGTACAGAAATTCATTGGCATATTTATAGAGCGCGTCACCTGATGAATAGGAGTTGGCCAGTGTTTAAAACATACAGTATTGTAACCTCTTTCTTTTTATGGAAAAGTGTCCACCTTCATTAGGATGTCTTCTTTAATAAGGTGTCGGCCACATATAGTGTTAACATATTTCCCCTTCCCCCTCCCCTCCCCCGCCACCCTCCTCTTCATAAGGAGATCGGCCAGAGTATTAAAACATATTGTCCCTGGTTCGATTCACATGCCATTGCAAATGCACCCTTAATAGGAAACGGTGTTTTATTGTAATAAAAAGAAGTTGAGATGGCGGTATTAAAAATAGCAGAAAAAATAATTATGGAGGAGAACTTAAGCGTATCCTGTGGTTTGCACATTCAATGTCATTCTTAAAACCCAGGACGCCTACAGACCAGGTTCAAGTCAAGATTACCAATATCCTCTTGCCTACAGTAGGTCAATGGAATTTAGATTATTTAATAAAATACCAGCTACACTGTATATTATACTTAATCACAAGACATCTAGGGTTTGGTTAGAAAGAGATTGCACAGGTTTTTTTAAATTTTGCTTAAGGTTTGCAGTATAATATTTTAAAAATGGCAAAATTTGTGATACAAAAATTGTCAATGTATACGTCTATTTATAACAACTGAACTTGTTTGCAATTAATTAAAATAGAAGACTCAAAACAAGCATTGTTTTTTCTGTCTTTTTAAACCAATATTGTCAATTATTACAGTAGACCAACTAATAGATTGTATTGAAAATAAGTTTTGAACGCTTTAAATTCTGAAGAACGTTATGACAATAAAGCTCTGTCTACACTATCAAAGTTTATGCGGGCTTTATGTGATGTGCCCTTACAATTACATGGACTTTTTTGTTCAATTTTTTAGTTTGATAGTGTAGACAGTGCTTTATACTTAATAAAAAATTGCTTTAAAAAGGTTAAAGAGTATTACAATGTATATTAGTAAAGTTACAATAATGTTGACATCCCTTAGTGGACAGCACATTAAATTAAATTTAATTTATTTAATGAACAAAAGATTAACAACCTTCCAAATGTCCAAATTAATAACAAAATCACATACAGAACAAGCCAACATATTGGAAAACCAAATAAACGTTGACATAAAGGGAAAAGCCAGAACACATTGGCAACAGCTGGGAAGACGTACACAGAATGGACGACGCTAACACTAGCAAGGCAATGTTACAATAAGTGTCACATGAATTACAAAGTATCGGCAAGAAAATACGGATCTGGATATTGTGTATTTCCTTTTTTAATGGATAATGTAATTGAACTTTATTAACCTATACACAAATTCTTTGCCTAATTAGAAGTGGAGATGTAGCTTGGTGGTTAACATGCTTGCCTTCCAATCCCAAGGTTCAGGGTTCAATCCTATAGTAGTACTTAACAGGATTATAACTCGCAATTAACACCCTGTTGAAAACTTTGAAAAGGAAAGCACCCATAGACCTCTATGGAATATAAGCCTTGTTTAAAAAAAACTATCAAAAAGCGTAAAAGATGGTGTATCAATGTGCTATAACTAAGAAAGTTGGGCAAATAGTTTGATTATTTCACAAGTCAACAATAAAGGAGTGTAGAATAATAGATTGGAGGGTTCTCCTGTAATCTTACAAACCTTTTTGACATTGTTTGCGCTTCTTCTTTAATTTCGTTGTGCTCGTCATCTTCAACGAGTACACCACGTGCGAATACAAAGATAATTGGTAACTTGTAAAGGTCCTTGTTGTCATACTCTGGATTCAGGATTGTGCTCTCCAGACTCGACTTGATATACTCAAACGATTCTCGTCCAGAAAACGTACATATACAACCTGGCCATAATAAAAATAAGTTCATTAATGAATGTACAGTAGGCCTATATTCTTACCTTGAGGATTACTTTGTGGTTTACTGCCGGAACTAAAGAAAATATAGGTTGGAACGATACGATATGTAGAGTAGAGAAAATAATTTCATTCGCTGAG
Source organism: Antedon mediterranea (assembly GCF_964355755.1). NCBI lineage: Eukaryota > Metazoa > Echinodermata > Crinoidea > Comatulida > Antedonidae > Antedon > Antedon mediterranea. The sequence continues at coordinate 22,583,873 of NC_092676.1, forward strand.
AGCCTATATTAAAGACAACTTCCCTACGTTATTTAGATCTAATTTAAGATCACAAACAATATTTAATGTAAAAATAATACTATATGGTCCTATTGCGATAACTGTTTTCATTTTTAAATGGTTAAAAATGTGAAAAATAATTAGTCAAATCTAATAATTGTAGCGGCCCGCTATAAATCCCAAAATACACTGCGCGCGGATTGATATTTTTGTTTTTCTTCTGTAATTCACCAACTTTTCGATCGATCGTGAGGCCAAAACAAATGGAAGACTCCTAACTTTTCAGCGAAAATACCGGGTTTTCCCCAATTTGTATCAACGGAGTCTCGCAAAAATAGAAAGACAATTAATGCAGCAACTGTACAATGTCAGGCTAGTTATATAGCTAGCGTATGATGTTCGTATGTTACCGATGTTTACCAGCTTGGCCTACAAAACTAAGCCTACCTAGGCTAGGCCTAAAGACCGTTCACGAGAGATCAATCGACGCGAGCTACTTAGGTAGTGCATTGTTTCTCACTTTTTATCATAATTTAATTACCACAAAACGTACATTTAAGACAAGAAATGACCTGGTTTAATGTTTTTAAAGTAATATATATGTATTATTTTAACAAAACGTCACAAACTGGAACCATACGTTAAATGTATAGAATAGAGAGAATAATTTCATTACTAAGAGCCCATATTAAACAATTAATTTTTCAACTCATTAATGAAAGTACTGTACAGTCTCACCTAGAATTATTTTGTGGTTTACTAGAACCAAAACAATAAGTTGGAACCATACGGTAGATGTATAAAAAATATATAATAATTTCATTCGCTGAGAACCCATATTAAACAATCTTTCAACTAATTAAATAAAGAAGAAAGTACAGTACAGTCTTACATAGGATTTACCTTTGTGTTTACTGGAACCGAAACAAATTTATAAAGTGGAACCTTACAGTAGCTGATGTATAGATTATATAACCTAGTTTTATATTTTATTGATTATTATGTAACCATAGGTAACTGGCAATAAAAGAATAACGATTGAATAATAGGGAGTCAACTTAAAACAACCACAGCTCAGAAAGTGGTCATCAAGGAACGAGAAAAAATCTAAAATGGCACCATTAGGATGTTTGAAGTTAATTTAATACTATGCCTGTGTTACACAGTATGTTGGCTATATCATTGCGACCTGGAAAGTTAACACTATTCATGGGTAGAGTCTACTGTACACAGTTTGGGTCATCTAAAAGGTAAATATTTTGTTTACTACTGTATTTCAGTTAAAAGGAGAAAAGTGGCAAAAAGCAAAACTGGTGATCTCACCAACTTCAACCTATTAAAAACAATGGGAAAAATTACAAATACATAACCCCCATTGTCAAGGCTATGTTACCCTATATAAACCCTTTTATGTCCACCTCTTTAGCATACAATAAAATCCACTAAAAATAACGTTAGTCAACTTCCTTTAATTTAATTTTATGACAATAAACAAAATGTTCTCTATTTTGCTCTCATGTACAGTAGCATCAATTTTTTGTGAAATATAGTAACTCAAATAGAGAGAAATGGCGAACCGGCGTCTAAAATCCGAGTGGGTATAAAATCATAACAAACCGTTGAGGGCGGCACATTTCCTATGTTTATACACGTGAATATGGCGTCGTCTAACCAATGTTGTTGCTGTAACGCTCATAATTCTTGTTATGTATAAAAGTCATCCATCATTCACAATCATATTCCTAAAAATATCTCATATCTGTAGGTCTACATTAGACTAGGCCTATAATATTATAGTAGAATGGTGTTATCAAGTATTCATTACTGGCGATAGCCCCCTGCAGGAAGGAAGCATCACTAGCCACATAACAAAATGGCAGTTGTCAAGCTGAAACTAATGCTAGGCCTACATCTACTAGAGATGCTCTATTTAGTCTTACTACCTAGCTAGGAGAGGCTTAGCAGCACCCTAGCTAAAGTAGTAGTAGTAGTAGTACAGTATGCAATAACGAATTTCCAATATTATTATTATTATGATTATTATTATTATTATTATAATAACCGATAATCCGTGCTAGGCTCGAGTACTCGAGGTACTACAGCATATACAGGCCAACTATCTAGGGCCTAGAGCTGGGTACAGTATATAACAAAAACGCGTCTTAATTCAATCCAAATTAAAATAAAATATGTTAAGATTTGCCCATATAACATTAAAATTGTTAAGGGGTTGCAAAAAAAAAAAAGATACTGCTATTATGTGTGTTTTAAACGTTCTTTTCTACCTACTTTTTTAACTCAACCCATCGGAATTTCCCATACAAAAACATGTGGCGAAATGGTTTGTTTACAATCTATACCCACTCGGTGAAATTTGAGTGACGTCATCGCGGTTCGCCATTTCTCTCTATTGAACCTGTGGATGGTGCAACCATGCACTGAAGGATTTTAACAAGAAATAATGACCATGTGACATACTAACAAAATTATGTGTTCGTTGAATGGAGAGAATAATTTCATTTGTTGAAAATGAAAGGCTATATTAAACAATCAATCTTTTGACAACTTCTTTCCCATTTATTATTTGTATACCAATAGATAAACATGGTTCTATCAATCAAGAATTCTCGTTTTGTAAAAGTTTGACAATTTTAGCATAGCTTGCCAACAAAAAATCTGCGCAAGCAAGGTACCATGAACCCAGACCTATAAAGTATAATTAATAAGCATGTGAAATTAACTAAATGAAGCAAAGCAGGTTATGTCGCTATAGGTCAGCAACCTTTTTGTCTTGTTTTTTAATTAAGGAGAGTTTTGGGGATTGAAAACATCATATAGATATTATCAAGAAATGGTTAATAATCAAATTTACAAGGAAATGTTTATGAATCATGAATTTATTAAAAATGTAAATTACATTATGGATTTATTTAAAAGGAATTTTCGTTTCTTTTTGGATTAAATGTATGGATAATGACCCTTAGAGGATGGTAAGAAAAGGAGGAAACAAGAAAGTTTATGGAACGGAAAAAGAAAAAAAAAGTGTATGGAATGGAAATATAGACTAAATGAGACAATTTTATGTTCTTCATCTTCATCTATTCTTTTATATTTACTGTACTGCAAAGTAAAAAAATGTTAGGAGCAAGATAAAATAATATTGTAAATATATTTGTTAACTATAACAAAATTATTGTTTTGTTATTATTGTGTTTCATGTATTATACTGTACCTGCCGGGGTGAACTCTTCTGTTTTGAATGCATTTTGAGACTGAGATACATCGCCCTCTATTGCTCGAAGTTGAAGGTTATGCAACGTCCCGTCTAATGTGTACTCTCCATCGCAGCACTGGGACTAAAGCAAAACAAAAAGCGATTAAATTGTGGATAAAATTAAAGCAAACCGTAAACAACAATCACTTGGACAACGTCCTATTATATTGTTTTCTCCCTAAATGTTTTTATTTTTCAACAAAGAGAAATTGTTAAATGCTTATTAATGCTTAAACTATAAATGCTATTGTAGGCTGGAAAAAAAAAAATGTGTACAGTAATCTTTGGACAAAACTTTGAGACGCATGGAAGAACAATAGAGAACACATAGATTTTTTGTTTTTGTGTACTTGTAAAAATAAAAAGAAATCAATCAACGATACATTCCATTTTATTATATCAAAATAACTGTGAAACCGGTAATGGTTTGGTTTACTGCACATCCTCAAAGGGTGGTAGAGTGCTTTAAACGAGAAGTAGCAAATTGTCTACTAGTAAAACAATCAATCGATGAAACAAAAAATATATATTTTAAAACAAATTTTAAAAAATACTTTGATTTGGTTTACTGCACCCTGTCAAAGAGTGGTGGCGTGCTTTAGTAGTAAGAACTGAACAGTAAGCAGACAAGGCACTTAACCAGGCGTGCAACTAAACTAACATGCCATGTCTCAACGACACGCAACAAAGAGTTTGCGTGATTCAAGCACATAGAAAATGCTCAATATTTTATCCGTCTCTGACAAATGATATAAAACAGAGCTGCTTTATTATGGAATGTTGCATGACCTCAACAACTAAAAACAGATTTAATAAAAAGCAGATTATTTTAACATATGCAATACATAATTTAAAATATAGATAAAATTGATTTCCTGTATTGAAATTAGGAAACTTATTGCAAGTCACAAGAAGCAATCCATTTTTCAAATTATTATGCCAACGAAAATGAAAAATGTCAAACCATTCATACTGTATCATACTTTACACAATACATTACCAGAGGTCCCAACTTAAAAAGGATACTTGCAGAAATGCAGCCAACCCTTAGAGGGTGCTATAATTGTCCAAATGACAACAGTGAGTGATGCTATTTTACTGATGACCAATAGTTCCTTAAAATTAGCTTTACATTTTTTTGCATAGCATTACTTGAAACTGAAATCGAGCTACACAGTACATGGAGCATTGTTTCTCTTTGTATCAGTACATGTTTTCTCTGAACAAGCACAGAAATTCCCCTTATAAAACACACGCATTTTGTACCACACTGTACAGTACGTACAACATGAAAATGGTTAATTAAATACTGTAAGCTGAAGATATGAAGTTCACATGAAGTTAGTTTAGTTAGGTGACATTTTTATATGATTAAATGTTTTGAAAATTCAGGGTTGGTGTGGGCAACATAAAAAAGCAGGACAATCTCGCCAAAAACGGGACAGTTGGAATCAATGAATTAAATTGGTCAGAGAGCAAAGCTTCTAACGGGAACTATGAACCCTGGGCGCGATTTTTTTTTTCGTACATACTGTAAGTTGGGGACCCCCTCATGAAACGTCACAAAATAAACAAGAATAATTCATCAAGTTAAATTTGTTGTTCCGTGTGCACCCAAGCGTATAGCAACAAGAAGTGATTACACAACTGCGGTTCTTTCTACAATAGGCCTAGGTAGGATTCTAGGTCAATTCACGTGATTGCCTTCGCGCACTCTTCTTCACACACACGTCCACTATGCAAAATGTGTCGAGGCTAATCGACAGCTAGGCAAGACATTAAACTACCGTAAGTAGTAATTGGACATAGCCCAAAGAAAGTTAAGACCCACAAGAATAAAGAATGTGTATAATTTGTGTACTGTAATTTTTTAATTCTGCTATTTTATTATCAAACAATATGCATGTACTCAAAGGAACTTTAAAAATGCGCGTATATGAACACATGAGATGGGAAGATTAGACCCACGAGAATAACAAATTTATTTTTGTGTATATGTTTATTGTTTAATTTTTCTGACTTATTACTCGGACTGTGCTGTGTCATACCTAACAGTAACACACACACGTCACACACACCCACACAGCTACTACTAGAATAGACATGGGTTTAGAGACTAATGAGGCCTAATAGTATTAATAGAAACTATAATTTTAAGACCTAATTCTTTAGTAATAAATTATATTAAAAACACCATAAACTAAAGGCTGATTATTTCGAAAATCCACACAAAACGCCGCTATTCTTTTATGAAACCCCACGCGGCAACCACAGCGGAGATTAGGCCTAGAATCGTACCGCACTTGTGTAATCACTTCTTGTTGCTATACGCTTAGGGTACGGTGCACACGGAACAACAAATTTAACTTGATGAATTATTCATGTTTATTTTGTGACGTTTCATGAGGGGTCCCCAACTTATGTACGAAAAAAAAAATTGCACCCTGGGCAGCCTTTTGGCTCATTTAGCTCACAAAGTACTCAAACTGTCTACTAAACTTTTTTTTCCTTTAGAAATGGATCTACACCATTGACTCCAAACCTTGCTCCCAAATTACTGTAATATTATTTTTTTTTAACTCGTAATCTTCATCGCAAACTACAAACAATATTATTAGTTACTGAAGTGTATAGATTCATGATAAAACATTTCTTTTAGCACTCGTTTTTTCTCGCGCAAAAGAATTTCTTATTCCCCACTTGACTGAAGGACTCCAAAATTAAATACGGGTGAATTCCTGTAGATAGGCCTTGCAAAACTATCATGAAAAAAAATCAATTAAAAAATCTGACTCATCCTAGGGAGATGGGATCTACTGTACATTCATACAGTACAGTAATACCCAGTGCAAACATGTAAATGATGATTTGTGTGTGAAGGTCATAGCATGACAGCTGGATTTCGAACAGGTAGAAACGATGTCCCTTATGGTGACAGCGTGCCTAAATATGGGAAGTCAGGCTTGCGATCAACATGTGCCCTGCCCATGGAGGCTACAGCCTTCAACTGCGACAGACACTATTAAGTTCTAAGCTATTAGGCAGGAGTACAGAAATTATTGGCGTTTAGCAAAATTTATACTAGCCTTGATTTTGTGGTACTTGCATGTACCGCCCTTTTAAATAATTGTACAACATTTATTTTACAAACTTTAATTGGCTGATTGGATTAACGAATACATGTTATTTGTTTAATGTAGGTCTTTTTTTGTAATCCTAGTTTATGTACTGTATCTATCATTTCAGTACAACAACCAAAAAACAAGACGACTGGTTGGTTCATCACAAATTTGCTGCCTATTTTTCAAAATGTCATTTGACAATTACTGTACCACTTTATAAAGGATAACTAATAAAGAAAAATTTTGATTTATAAAAATTAAAGGGAATATATAGAAAACTAAAATTAAATATTCTGTGAAACAAAAAAAAAACCCTAAGAAATTAAAAGATCTCAAATTCCAAAGTTATTAAATTGACCAAAAAGAAGACAAAGGCATACTGTAAGGTGATGTAATGATTTTAGTATCTTTAAGCTTTACTTTACACAAATCTGACACTATGAATGTATTCAATCACTGTGAATTGCACCTCTACCCTGAGGTCCCCCTTGCCACTTGACCTACTTATGAACAAAAGAATGATAGTCACGTTTCAAGCAGTGCCTACCAAAAAAAGGGGGTACTGCTTTCTTTGCAACAACAATCCTCTAATAAGCCAAAGATGTGAATGAACTTTGGTAATTTAAAATGAGGGTGGACAATATAAGCCGTAACAATCTATTCCACTGGGAAAATATATTGTGGAGTCATCCTGTCAGGAATAAAGAATTAATTAACAGAGATTTTCATTGATCAAGTAAATCTTTTTACAGCATTACAATAATTTCTGAAACCGTTATACCATAAACTGGACATGAGATCCTTTAAAATTAATTTAATTCTAAATAGGAATATGAATTGATATGTTATTTCAAAACTGATCTCCCGAATAGATACTTTATTTTTATTATTTATTATTTTATTTTTTTATTTTTACTAAGAGTACAGAACTCTACTAATCTTTTTAAATGCTTCAGACTGAAGTCAGAAAATATGTAGTGAAATTTTTAAATGAAAAAAAAAAAACCTGCATTCAGAACTTGATTAAGTGTCCCTATAAAAAAGATCCTTATCTAGAAGTCGGCAACAATTATGCCAAATTATGTAAAAATATGAGAAATAAGTGAACATAGTGCTTTAGCCCTGAAAAGGCAATTTGTAAGTTCAAATTTGGCATGACAACAGGCAGAAGGTACCGATTTAAAAAAACTGTGACTCACTGTATTGGAGTCAAGTTTCTGATTTTAACTTGTGCTTGGGTGAAAAGCGCTTAACCAGCGATAAATATCAACAGGTGTTTGGGGTACGAAAGTTAAATTATTACAATTTTACGTCCGTTAAGTTTCATAACATCACGTTTGTTCGCTTCCAATGATTTGTTTTCTCCGTTTTTTTGTTTTCGTAATGAAGATGATCAGACATTCTATAAATATAATAATTTGTGGTAACAGATGTAAAAGTAAAATCTCAATATAAACAAATGATATTTACAATTTATGCATGACTCAGTTTAATGAGGATACTAATTTACTGTAGATCTGGAGATATCACAAAACATGTCCTTACATGCATTGTTTGTTGTTTAAAAATAAGGGAAAAAATCATAAACCTTAGTAATTTATTATACAGTAATTTCATCCATATTTAAATTCTTCCAATTTTTTTTCTATTATTAGCATCTATCTATTGTATTACTGTACAGTATTGTTCTAAAGCTATACTTTCAAACTTTGACAAAAAAAGTGTGATGTGTCCAAATATGGTAGTGATGCTTAAATATGCCGTAGTGACGTGACATCATCAAGTCCATATACAGTATGGGCACATCACATTTTTTTGTCACATAAATGTTGATAGTGTAGACAGAGCCTTAACGTGTGGAGAAACAAATTAACAGTTGACTAAAACTGTTCAGGTTCTATCTCAAGGAAATAGAGGGCACCATTGTATGAAATGTGTACATCAATTAAACATCAATTGTTATTGATTTCCACATACACCTCACATACATGGAGGATGCATATTAAGATAAGATAAATCTTTATTGTCATGAACACAACCAGGCGAACATGAAGTTGGTTTTCCTTTGATGCTTAAAAACACATACAATTTATAAAACATTAAAAATATCAATACAATACATTAAAACTATATACAGTAGTAAACAAGTAAACAAACTATCTTTGAAATTTTGAGTTGGAAACATAAATAGAGATGTGGACAAATGATTTCCAACATCGAGTGGTATTGCACATTAAAGGACGAATTCTACCAGATTTATTTACAACATATTTATCATTCAATGGGTGTGAGTTATCTTCCATTATTTTCTTAACTTGGCTAATAACATAGCTCCTGTAAACTGCGTCGATAACATTGACATTCTTTCCTATTATTTTACTAGCAGTTTTCATTATACGTAACGGTCAAGTTTTTTTTATCATTAGCACTCAGACTATTGTACCAAACAACACAGTTAAAAGTTACAACACTAGAATAACACTCTGGTGAAATTATGTATTATTATTTGGTCTTTGTATTGTATCATTTGAACTGTTTAGAAAGTCTTTGTATTATGTCAACATTTGTAACATGAATATCTGAAGTACTGTAGCTAAAACATTCAATTAATATCATGTTTCATTATACTCCCTCACTGCTCTAATTTAATTTGCCTAATTACATTGAATAATGTCATATAAACATTTCCAAAGTCCCAAAAATCACGAATTGCATGATTTTTTGAAAATCCAACCTCTTAGACATTTCTGACATGCGACAAATGATTCTATGACACAAACCACCCTACTTAAGATTATATGGTTTATGTATTAAGCATAGACTTAAAGTTAAGTCAAAAGAAAGCGAAAGCATCTTTAACTCATCATTATTATCTTTAATAGACACATTAATATCTTGTTGAACATAGGTGTTTGGATGGGCAACGCCCTTGGGTGAAGATCACAAGACTTTACAGAGACCTACATGATGCCACTCACATGGGATTACTGTGGGAGTTACTGTATTCCTGATCAGCAGATCGGGGCTAGTTAGAATTTGTCATGCAAGACAGTTGAGGAATAGAAAAACAAAAGTTATTTTAAAACAAATTTGATATTTAAAGTCGTGTTTTAGTTACTGTAGTATTAAAACCAACAAAATTACATAGTTGGTATATTTTTTCCATGACAGGACTGACGGTTAGAATTTCTGTCAATCTAGAAATGTTTGCTTTCAAGTTTCTTTTTAAAAATGTTATAAAATAATGTTTCCCTCTCTCTGGCTTGTAAGTACTGTAGATGTTTTTAAATTTATTTTTGCGGTGATTGCTAAATAAAATCTACATTAGTTACTCGGTTTACCAACAGCTTTTACTTCATTTAATAATTTAACGTTACCTTACAAGAGTAAAAAAAAAACATAACATTTAATTAATCTCTATGATGCTGGTCTTATAGTACACAGCTACCCACATAATCAACATTAACGAAAACAAGTAACTACCTACACAGTGACATTTTTTCAAAAGATTCTAACAGATTAGGACATCCGCTATTAGGTATACAATTTGTCAAGCTCGTCACATGATACAATATTATTGCACATTAGTTTAATGTTAATGTTTTCGCCTTAACCCATGTAACCTAGTTTAATGTTAATGTTTTCGCCTTAACCCATGTAACCTAGCTATTCCTGTTCATGTACTGACTCAGTGACATAACGCCCACATAGCAGAATCGTACATGGAGAGTGAATGAGTGAAAGCAAGAATAACAAATTCACCGACTACTGTGTTTAAAAAAATTAAATATCTGACTAATAATAAAGAAAAGTGGACCTAGAATATCAAATAACAAATAATGTATGAGGCCATCCTCCCAATCTACCACTACTTTAAATCTATCATGGAAATTGTTTGGTAGCAGCTGGTGGTATCACATTGAATTTGTTTTCAAGAGTAAAAGTCGTATGGTAACATTTTCATTCACACACAATATCATTCACTCTTTCTACAGTAACAGCTAGATAATTTATTTGAAAACAAATTTAAAAGATTCTAGATTCATATCCAAGATTTTGAATATTTTTATTAGGTATACCAAACAAAACATCGTGACAAGGTTAGCCTAAAAAAAGTTCATCAACTGCTAGTGCTACACACCTGAATTGTCTTATACTTCACAAACATACAGAAGTACATACAGAAGTACTGTACTGTAGGATGAAAACTTTCACATTGACCCAATTGGGAAGAATTGAATCTTATAGAAGTTTCGTTGCAAACAGGCAGGTGAACCTAACTTTAAAAAGGTGTCAATTATGGGCGTCCTTAACGAATCGACCAGTTAATTAAACAATTAAGATAAGTGATCTGATATTTTCAGGAAGTAAATACTCTCATATACTTAACAAGATATTTGACCCAGTCAATAGTTGAACTGAACATCAAATAAAAACAGGCATAGGCAAGTGACGCACATCGCCTTCCCTAATTTAAACTAGCCTAATTCATCCGGAAAGGTCATGTTTCCATAATATCAAAGAAGGCCTACCAACAGATCAAGCAATAAATTTATAATTAATAATGAAAGCTACCCATCCCATGTATCCGTCATTATGTTTGGTTTTACGCACTTTGCTGACCTGAAACCAGCGATGCAGACAACTGACTTTTGGTGTCATCTTAGATAATTCATCAACGTAGAATAATACAAGAAAAATTAATAAATAGGTCACATATGGTGAATATTAGTTTGAGTAAATATTATAAGAGTAAAAATAAGTCAATGATATTTAAGAGTAAATACATCACAGTTTGATTTTCAATCGGTTTTGGCACTTCCCTCGATAGTGGAATAACTTGAATACTGACCGGACGGAAGGGTCAGGCAATCACAGACAAACTCACTTTATGAAAATTATCATTATAATGATCGCCTTGATCAATGACAGTCATCTAGCAATGTCACACATCAATTGTTCAAGTCATCATTTTCAAAAATGAAACTTGGAATGATGATTATGAATTACATAATTTTAGGTAAAAACTGGGTGGAGTACCTGTATATGATTAATAATTTTATAATGTTTTCATGTAAATCTTATGTATTTGACCCCTATAAGACATTAACCCTTTTTTCTGACCTTAAACTTTTAAAAATGTGTGTATCATATTGTAATAATAGAGTTTTATCGAAAGTACATCAAAAAAAGAATAGGTGATGAAATGTGTGAAATGAATGTTTTATAACTGAAAAATCTACATATTAAGAATGATTGTTGTTAATGTACTTTTTAACCAGTATAGTTAGTTTTACTGACACTGTGGTAATATAAGTCCTACTGGAGTGGTAGTCGTTGTTAAAAAGTACCAACGGTCTTGGTTATCAAACTGAAACCAGCTTTCAGATTTTTTTGGTCAATATACTGTAGCTAGTGACTCGTGTAATTAAAGTCAGTGTGATCGAGGCTTAAGCCTATAGTACCCCACTCAAATTATCTTATAATATAAGTGTTCCTAGATCCTTTAAACTAACCCTTAAAAACAAGGAGCTCATCCATAATCAACAAGTGATTTAGCAATATTGAGGAAATGGTGTTCGGTTTCTTTTTCATTTAGTCATGCTACGATTTCTGTATAATTTATTGACAGATTTGCATGTTTCTTTCGTGAGACACGTAATAATAAAGTTATCAACAAATTCAGATCAAGGTTAGTGCAATTTTGACATGTATTTATGACAGATGCTAAAAGGTATGACAAAACAATCTCAAATCAGAAAAACATGAAATGCAAATTATTCAATGTGGAAATTATCTTACTTAAATGATCATTTTTTTTCTAAATAATTTATTACGGAAGTATTTATTACGGAATTAATGTTGTACTGTATCTATCGAATGGTCAATGATGTCTTCACATTCTGTAATTACAAATGAAATGCATGGAAAGAAAGAGCAGAAAAAAATATTGTGCACAGGGTATTTTTTTAGGGAGTACCTAAGAGAACTAACTCTACTATAAAAATGTTGTCCTGTCAGGGAAAAATTTAATTTTAAAATTTTGTTTAGCAATATTGCTAATCAAACTGATTTTTTAGTCGAGAAACATAGTTTTGTATTGTCTTTTTTGCTACACAATTTTAGAAATGTGTAGCAATAAGGTTGTTTTGTATAGCTTTTTGCTATGCTACACTGGCGAAATTATTCCCTGCCTGTAAATATTGCATATTTTGTTACCAGTATACAGTCTCTGTGGTTCACATCATCAAAACTTTCGCATTGATGTACTTAATACAACACAGGCATAGTGACTTCAAAATGATCTGCTTTTGACCAAGGTGATGCAACCATTCTTTGGTCCCTCTCCATGGTAAACCACTTCTTGAGCTGTGATTACATGGAGTTCGCTCTCTATTTAATTATAAAATCTCTTTGATCAAACCACACAAAGAATGATGGAATAAAAATCTATTCTTCATAAAGCTTGAGTTCCCACTTGCAACTTAACAGTGTTAGCGCACAATGCAAGTGACTTGACCAATCACAAGCTACAGTTCGGATGATCCATCGCGTCATGATTGGTCATATTACTCATGATAGGTTTGTACGTTCTTGTGTTGCATCTAAGTGGGAACGAAGTTTATGAATTATGATTGAATGCCTCCGCCACACGGATGACAACTGTAGAAAAAAACTAAGTTCCTTGAAAAGTCTAGTACAAACTTCATTACATCATCAATCAATCCTACTACATTAAAGTTTGAAACCCTACCTACTAATCAGAAGATCTTCATCAATGCTTATTAATAAATTGTATAATCATTTTCACTCAGGGACTTTCAACTGACTTGTTCCTGCCACGCCTTTCCTACAGCCTTGAAAATTATTAAATATTATTAAATTCCATGCCAAATACCTGTTCTTCCCAAGGATATCTTTTTTATTTTGATAAATATTAATTAGGAATAAGCGAACAGGACTTGAACGATGCCAGATGTCAATTATTTACAGATTTATCAATGTAAACAAATAGAATAACTTGTAATTTTATAATTAATTTTAGTAGTTATTTCCTGTAAACCCTAACCTACTTTCCTATCATTCAATAAAAAAAAATTATATTATAATACAATAAAAAACAAATCAATTTTTACAATTGTAGCTACTGTGAGATTAAAAAAACATTGATAATTTCATTTTTTTTTTGTAATGGTTGTATACATTTTATGATTTGTTGGTTGTGTTTATTTCTTCATTTCCTCACTTTCAACAGCGGAAAACAACCAATTAGAGGAAGAAACATGTAGAAAATATGTGATGAAATCCTCATTAAAACAGTGTCAATGACTTGATAAGAAATATAGGCAGTGCGATGCCTGCAGATGACTAAATGCCGTCTTGAAAATTAGCATGTGTAATGTTGAAGATTGGGTTTAAAAAAGAAATGTGTTTAAATATTTCATTAATTTGACATTTAACAGTATTTTAAATATTGATAAGACTAAGAGAACATTTCTAATAATTTTCAAATGATAAACAGAAATTTCAAATATTTCATGAATGATGATTGATTTGATTTATTTCGGCATCAGTACATAAAATATCACAGACATACAATTAAAATTGACAAATATAAAAATACCAATATAAAACAAGGATGCCAAGGATAACTCATAAAAGTCCTCTACGGACTTGTTTCCAATGAGGTCCTTTGAAAGAACATCAAAAAAGACAAACAAAGCAACATAATAAAAATGACAAAAAACAGCAAAAAGGACAATCGAAAAAAGAAGAAGCGCTAATTAATTAGTTTCTAGAGCTAGTGAGCGTGAGCTAGTGATTTTGGCACTAAAACACTAGAGATATCTCTACCAGATAAATAGCTGGGGCATATACATTAGGGTTATAAGGGGCCAACCCTTGTAAAATGAGATTGTCTAAAGATAGAGTACACTGAACTGGCAAGTCGCTACTCATAACTTCAACCATTGCCCTCTATATCAATGCTTAATAAGAATTCATGTTCCATTTACAATACAAAAAAAATCATATTTGTTCCATTTCCTTTCAAAAATATCTTCAACATATTAATAACTGCATGTATATCTTTAACAGTTGGGGTTAGGAAGAACTTTTATCTACTTAAAGACATGTGTTAGATTGACAAGTAAAAAACTGGCTGTTGTCTACTGTAGACTCCAACTAGTAATCAATAATTAATAGAAATAAAAATACCATGAAACATATCATATTGGTTTCAGATAAAGTAAACAGATTTTAATGTTTTTAGTGTTTTAGCAAATTGTTACGTCCTGTTTTGTGTACAGGTTTATAGTTTTTTGCTATGATATTTTGATTTTAATGTTTTTAAACCGTTTGATGTTTAGAGATTTTAATGTTTTTAACTGTTTGATGTTTAGAGATTTTAATGTTTTTAACTGTTTGATGTTTAGAGATTTTAATGTTTTTAACTGTTTGATGTTCAGAGATTTTAATGTTTTTAACTGTTTGATGTTCAGAGATTTTAATGTTTTTAAACTGTTTGATGTTTAGAGATTTAATGTTTTTAACTGTTTGATGTTCAGAGATTTTAATGTTTTTAACTGTTTGATGTTCAGAGATTTCAATGTTTTTAACTGTTTGATGTTTAGAGATTTAAATGTTTTTAACTGTTTGATGTTCAGAGATTTTAATGTTTTTAACTGTTTGATGTTTAGAGATTTAAATGTTTTTAACTGTTTGATGTTCCGAGATTTTAATGGGTTTTTTTATTGTGCAATTTGTATATGTAATTTACTTTCAATTCAATGTTTTATATTGCAATGAGTAGAATGAATACAACCAGAAATAAAAAAAATTTACAAATTCGATCTAAAATTTATTGAATGTAAAATTAATTGTTACCCCATTTGATTGTGACAAGACGATATCACTACCACCCGAGTATTGTAGCCTCAATGATACAGACTATAACATAAAGTAGATTCAAGACATTAAATTTATAATAACCATGGTTATTTCTCTGCATCATCTTTATATAGAGGGCGCATGTCTAAATTCAATGTTTCAGTTTCAGATTTTATTTCACACATAAATATAACACAATACATACATTTTTATTTCTTCTAAATATAAATAATAAAAAAGTGTGTGGAGATTGCATTAAGCCAATTTCGCTTTAGGTCTGAACCTCCAAATGAAACAAATATATACATGTGGGGTTGCATGTACTGCACCATTTTGAGAAGCTAGAGTGTAGGCCTGCATGTAGCCTACTCTAGGTTTCAGTTGCAAGCAGGTATGTACTGTTTGTACAGCATCTATTATAGTATAAATCAAATATTGACTTTGGGGGAAATGGAAATCTGGAAAATAATAAGCCTGCAGATCCTCTTGGCTATTATAAATATTTTAAACCATGTTTCTCTCAACCTAGACAATATTTGTACTGTACAAATTACTCAGTATACCAACAAAAGTACTATGGTATGACCTTTTGGAAGAAATGGTTCCAATAAGGGCAGACAGGGAAGAAATTAAACTATACGAGTTGCAGATATACAGTAATAAAGAGATCAATTTAAAAGAAAGATTTATTTATAAGAAACAAGATATTTCCTCTATCTTCAATTTGCTTGAGGTGATTATAAAAGTAGCCACAGTAGCTCTATATAAAACATATGAAATAAAATATTTTTAAAAAAATTGTTAAAGGAAGCTTGAATGATACCCTGTCTGATTTACTAAAATACTGTACTGGTATTAATTAGAGATCAAACAACTTCTTTTATTAACCTCTAGAGGGCAGCATGAATACTTCACAATTATGAATTACAGTTTTAATGCTGAATACAGGTGAAATCAATTATATTGTTGTTCTTCGAACACTAATTAAATATTAATTATTTAATATATTACAATTATAATGGGATTGATTATCAAATAAAACAAATTTACAGAGCCTACTGTAATAGCATTGTATTGAAAATATATTACTACTGAATGTCAATATTTTTTTTAAATTATGGTGTTTTTTGGCCGTTTAATAAAAAGATTGATTAATTATCTATTTACTACCACATGTCATCAAATTATATCAAAACATTATAAAAATATGGTACAGTGCTTGTAATAAATTCAATGAACTATTTTCCTAAATTCCATTGTATTGTAATTTATAATTATAAATAATTAAAATTATTTGTAGTTTTCAATATATAGTTTTACTCGAACATAATTTTCATGTCCTTAAGGACTAAATATGTAACTATGTT
Source organism: Antedon mediterranea (assembly GCF_964355755.1). NCBI lineage: Eukaryota > Metazoa > Echinodermata > Crinoidea > Comatulida > Antedonidae > Antedon > Antedon mediterranea. Next base: position 22,600,525 of record NC_092676.1, read on the forward strand.
AATATGTTACTAATTAGGAACAATAAAATAAAGTTTTTTAAAATCTATTTGAATTGAATTGAAAAAAAAAATTTATCTTTAATATGTTTAATTTTACACAAACAAACTGACACTCTAGTTTCCACATTTTTAAATTAATACCAATTATTTTTGAAAGAAAACATGTATCTAAACAGACTTTGTTGTATTTGGTATTGGGTAATTTAAACATTAATTCACTTTTGCGGTGTTGTTTCGGCGTGACATGAGAGAAATATGTGCATGTTATTTATGTGTACGGATTAGACGCAAATGGACATAGGAAAGGTTAATTAATTCATTGTTGGATGCACTATACATGTATTCAGGTAGGATTATCATAGTTCATAAACTTTACTAATTTCAGTCAGTCAAAAGCTGTAAGTAGTACACTTTGTACAACTAGGATTTCAAATTATGTTATTACTATGCAGTGTATACAACATTGTATTTAACAACTATTAAGGGGACACCTTCAGGACCCAACAAAGTGTAGCCTTAATGGCGGTGTCCAATGAATAGTGTTGTAGGTAGTGTTAAAACATGCATTGCACATTGTTCGTTTCACAGGAAAGCTTCTATGCAACAAAGGAGGGGTTCTACTGTACTAAAATAAAGCTAAATACAGAGGGCAGTATTTTATTTTTTCTAGATAAACAAATGATGTATGTCTTTGACCAGTACTCAACAACAGAGGGCAGTATTTAGGCTATAAAATCTGAACATTTTTAGCCCTTTTAACACTTTCACCGCCAAAGACGGAAATCTCCGTCTTTCGATGCCCAGCGCCAGACCGCCAAAGACGGAAATTTCCGTCTTTGGCTTTTTATTGCACAATTTGTTAGATCAGGTATATATGGATCGCATGTAGAAATTTCAACATCCAAATCGATCTGGACCGCAAATATTTTGATACTTTATTAACCCCTAGTGCCATTGACCCAGCTGGCCTATATCGCGTCCTATCCATAAACAACATAATGTGCTTACTGCGGACGAAGCAATTGCAGAAATATTTGCCGACTCTGACTCTGAAAATGAGTATTTATTATCCCCAGATGATGAAGGTATATTTGTACCTAAACCTGGTTTATAAAATGTAATAAATAATTGGAGATAATTTAGCTAGCCTGGCCTAGGCTAGTTTGTAGAATAGGTTGAGAAACGTGACACTGACAGACGGTGCAGCCAGGCTAAAAACCTCATTATCTCTGCTTTGTTCTCCAATTGAGCCTAAAGTGCTAAAAGTGAGCCAAGTTCTTTGTACAATTATGTGGTATTATAGTTTTATTTCAATAAAGTGTTTGGTACCATTGGAAAGTTTATTTCTATCTCATTATTTGAGTGTATATTGCATGTTATTCTGATTACAAACACCTTTGCTATGAGCTTTGAAAAACAGGTAAATTTATCTAAAATGGCTGGCGGTGAGGGGTACTTCCTTTATTGAATGCCTGGCGGTGAAAGTGTTAATTTGCGAAAATATTCAATCTGATCTACATTTCCAGGGTGATGAAAGCTGGTGATTGATACCGCAAATAAAAAACTATTATGGGGACACCTTCAGAATTCAATGTCACTTTAATAGGAGTGTTCCCTAATAGAGATTGGCTGTAGTATTAAAACACATATCATATTTCACCTCATTCATTTCAACAAAACATACTTCCTTAACACTATAAGGGTGTCTGCTTAATAGGGGTGTTCTAAGGCAGAGGGGGTTCTACTAAATATAGAATACTTTATATTGAAATAGAGAACAGTATTAATTACGTTGCCTTACCTCTATAACTGCTGAAAGCTCCTCTGCCAATCCATCTTGTCCAAGGATGAGAATGTTCAGTTTCTTAAATTCATCTTCACATGTTTGTAATAAACTAGGCGCAGTCGTTCTAACAAAAACAAAGCATTTAAAAAAGTTAGGAGCTTTTCCAGCATTCGATTCACAGACAAAAAACCTGTCCACAGGTCTATTACACGTTATAGACGTCAAAGGGTAAAGGTGAGTAATGTATTCATTCTGAATGTAGGGCTGTTAAGATCTCATTGTACTAAGCCTTGGCATTATGTGGTAGGGTAGTCTTTATAGTACCTTTCCCCGCTGCCATATCCTCGTATTTTTAGTCGCGTGGAAACGATCGGTAAACACCAACTCAAATTTGAGCACACGACTGCAGCCATGTATATGGCTTTGTTCAACCAGGTACGTATTTACAGCCAATGGAATTAGGAATTGTTCTTGAACCCAGGTACTTCCGTGTGATAGTGGGTGGCCGAATGGTTAAGACAGGGAAACCGTAATCTACATCCTTATGGCAATGGTTTGAAGCTTACTCGCTCCACCAGGGTTCAGGACTATAAACCATAAGTTCAGTGTACACATAATGCTTGTTTGCACTTTTACATTTTAAAAAGTAGGGGTTACAGAGTTCACAAATCCACTGTTGTGGCACTAGAAATGGCAGCCGTAACATGTCGTGACCCATAGAGTCTAAGCCCTAACCACTTAGCTACTGCACTTACCTAAGTAAATGTTTATTAATGTGTGCCTTGATAAGTAAGTCCATACAGTGCATTCCACTGATGCATGTTTCTGGTGTAGGATGCTGAATGAAAGCAAGGTGTTTGATAAGAAGGGCATGTCTATCATTCCATAGAAACTCCAACGCACCATATCTAACAATAAATAAAAATAACAAATGTTATTTGTAAAAAACAATTACCAGTATCATTAAAAAATAAATCTGCTATCATCAAATGCTAGGCCTACTGTTCAGTGCATGTGTGCTGTGTCACTATTCTTCCTACATAGACTCACAGGCAGAGTTTAGTTTCACTAAATGTCAGGCCTAAATTTGAACCCATGTGCCTATGTATTATATATCATTTAGCGATGACATGACCTACAATCAGGAGGTAGAGACATGATCAGGGTTGAGGCGGATGTATTAATTATTCATACTTTGTTATGAATTATTCATACTTTGTTATGAATTATTCATTTTTTATATTATGATCTAATGAACAATAGTAGTTTGCCCTTCTTGAATACCAATACCTAATTCGTAAAATTATGCAAATGATACGTTGATTTATGAAACAATATGGTGTTATGATTATTATATAATGTACGGATATATATTTTATGCTAAATAAATGGCTTAGAATTAATTTATTTATAAACATAAATAATAAATTTTCAACCTTGGATCTGATTGTGATTTTTGCAATTTATATATTTATTTTTAATGCCAAATAAACAGATTTTACTTAAATAATTTGTCAATATTAATAATAAATTAATAAATAGGTTTTCCACATTGGAGTATTTTTTTGGGGCAATCATACACACTGATTATTGGAGTCCTTCATAAACATCTACATTAAAACAAACTAAACTCATACATAATACCAATGAAAAACAATGTAGTAAATGCAGTATCTGTAATAGAATATTTTTAAGCTCTGTCTACACTATCAAACTGAAAAAAAAATGTGATATGCCCATATGATGATGCCATATCACTACCATGTTTGGGCACATCACACTTTTTTGTCAAACTAGTTTGATAGTGTAGACAGAGCTTTAACCATAAATTAATAGGTTTTCCACCTTGGATATGATTGTAAACTATCCTGGATAGCCAGCAGATGTTCATGCGATAATTTCAACTTGTCAAAATTTGTGAACACTTCAGCGCACTCAAAGAGCAGTTCCTTGAAGTCATTTTTAGCCTTTTGCGTAATCTCCTCCTGATGGCTGTTGTAAATTTCTTTACGTTCATCCACGGTCAACTCCTGGAAACTCTCCTCTTCTTTGAAGTGTTTTGTGATATCTTCGTAGCGCTTCCCTGGCATCACTTCGTGACTGGAAGCTTGAAGTAGTTTGCGGAAGTCAGACTGCATCCTGTAAAAGAATGTGTGGTAATAACATGATGCAATTTTATAGTAGTGTCAACTCTCCCAATACCGGACATCTTTGGGCTGGCCAAATATGTCTGGTTTTCTTGAAAGTCTGGTATTCGGAATGTGTTTTTAATGGTAAAAATGAATCTGGGACTGTTTGGAAAAGTCTGGTATTGGGAGAGTTTAGTGTACTACTATATGTTGTAGATCACAAATAATATAAGGCAAGGATCACAACCCATAGTACTTGTACTGTATGCTTGCACTTGATGCCTTTTGGGGAGGGAGGAAGAACACCCTGCAAGCTATAGGCTTGAATGCAAAGGTCATAGGTCATTGCAAAATCAAAAACTCCCTATTTTCACTAGTATTATTGTATGATATAAGCACCACTGTTACCTTTCTTTTCTCTTAGCTGCACACAATTTGTTGATGTGGTTCTTGAATTGTGATTCACAATCTGAATCATGCGTTGTGAAAATACTTGCAGGAATCCTGTTATCAAGTGTCTGGTTGATGTGCGGGTGCTCCTGCCATTCACCATCTAAGTGGATGAACCATTTTTCAAACCTCTCGTGCTTCTCAAGAGATTCCCTACATTCCGACCAAGATCTGTCACAAGTACCAGGGAAAAATTTCATTTTCAAATTGTGATGATTTTTGAGTAAAGAAACATTGTTTTGTACTGTATTTTTTGCTACACAATTTTAAAAATGTGTACTGTAGTGCACTAAGGTTGTTTTGTATAGGTTTTTGCTATGCTTTTAAAAATAACAAATTAATTAGATACCATAAATTATACAAACCAATGTAAAAAAAAATACTGTAGTGTATACTGTACCTTTGACCAATAATATTGAGGTCTGGAAATATATCGTCAAAAACACTTGGTAACAAATGGAGGTACTGCTCCAGCATATGCTGTTGGTGGTTTGTTTTTAACTTTTTGACGTGACTATCAAACCGTTTCTTTGCTTGCCTTGTACCTAGATGAAATATATAGTCCTCGTATGCAGGCTCGTGTTCGAACCTTTTCATAGAGTTCCACTTTAGATGGTAGTTTGTGATATGTTCTTTTAAAATTGCACTGTACGAATCTGTCACCCTGTCAATGGTGATTTTACGATGCTTGTTTGCTTCGCTATACGGCACGACTTTTCGAGTTCCTTTTGATTTATCAATCAATTGAACTAACGTGACAAACGCAAGATTTACATTCACCGCTTCGTTAGCGGATGTCTCAATGAGCAGGATTTTGTGTTTTTGAGCGAATTTCTCAATCTCGTGCATATTGTAATCGTCAGCTTCATCACACTTGGTGACAGCTATTACGTAAGATTTACCAGTTTTCTTTAGTAGACTGTGCAAACTAGCCATGAATTCAATTTGTTTTTCCGCATTTCTTTGCCGTACTAGACTTGCATCATACACAATCAAAAATCCATCTATTGATATTTTTCCATTGGTAAATGTTACTTTCTTAAAATTATCTTCATCCCCTAAAATTACAAAAAAAATTGAAATAAACATAATTAGTAACAAAAATAATTACAGGTGGTACATACTGTAGAAGGAGTACTGTAAATACAGTTACTGTATTACAGCACAAAAACATACTAGCTACTGTACAGGCCTCGCAAAAATCAAGACTGTACAAGATTTGCTTACCATCTCAATTTCTTGGTGGCCAAAACTTGTGAAATATTTTTATTTATTTTACTTAGTTTGCATCAGAACTGATCATTTCAATTTTTAGTTTCAATTTTTTTTTTTGGTTGCCCCTGGATAGAGTGCAACTGTTTCTGAGAGCTACGCAAACTGTAAGTGTAAGTCCCACATTCTGGAGGATTTTTATATATTATTTTTATTGGATGATTAATCTGGGTCAAACAATGCTGGAGATATGGAAACGTGTGTTTACTTTCAAGCATGTGACAAATCAAAGATACAGTACACTGTATTGTCTTTTTTTTTACAGTTTCTACAATATCTCCTAATATATTGTTATCTATAATTAATAGTTTACAAAGAAAAAAGATTGCACAAAAAAAGGAAAGGTTCAAATTAACTTGAATTATTATACAGTTTAATATTTAAATAAAAAAACAGTGAATGAATTTTACAATCACAGTACAATTATAACGCAATCACTTTGCAGTGTACTTGTGTGAATGTTATGGACAATAAAACGATTGGAATCGTGACTGTGTAACATCAATGTAATCTAAAGAGAAACGAAACATGCTCGAGTGAGACAAAACATCATTTCCACATTGCATTTCCAACGTGCCTAACGCAAGCGTCTACGATTAAAAAAACACACACGGTGTAATGCATTGTACCGCAATCTACTGCGCTAATCGCGGTCATTACTCAGAGTTGTATTGTCGTCTTGGGAATTGGCAAACGACTAGAATGTCACAAGTGTATGTTGGCAATACTGATTTGAAAGCTATCACAGGGTAACGGATATCAATATTCAGAATTACTGGAACATATAGTAGCAACTAGCAGAGTTTAATATAGAGGTTTATTGGCTTTTTTGCTGAATAGTCTATTAAGATCTTTAGTCATTGCCTTTAAAAAAAACAATAAAATGACTGTCTATTGTTTTACTATGTTTTATCATGTGCCAATGAAACAAACAAACAATGTTTACAATAGATATAATTTATAATTGTTTACAATGTACAGTATAGGACAGTTGTTCTTGTAAACAGTGTGTTTTTTAGTTCCAAGTTGTGGTGCTTTAGAACAAACAATTTTTTTCAGTAACAATACTTTTTATCGATACGATTTTTATCTGTTGACGAGTATTGTACATACACTACAGTGCTGGTTAGCATCAGGTCTCTATACTATCTAAATGATACTTGAGTATTGAGTTGAATTGAATGAGGATAATATTTTCATGACTTGAAAGCCTAATTGTTCTATTCAATGAAAGGAAACTTTCAGTTGAAAAGTTTGATCAGCAAAATTGTTCCCTGAGCTAAGTAATTTTATAAAGCATTAACACAGCAAGTTTAATAAACTGTTTGAATTTATAATATAATATTATTCATTCTCTAATCAAAACATTTTTTTAATGAATGAATGTCACAAAATCCAAGTCACCATCTGTCATACAGTAGTACCAGGCAAATATAGAAATGACAAGATAAAAAAAACAAATACCCTAATAACTTACCCAACTGGTCTTTACACAAGTACATCAGCTTATCTTGTGAGCCTATCTTAGTACTCACGCAGCGATTCAAATAAGTCCTTGTGTTATTTCCACGAAAAGGCTGGAATGAAGAATCATCGATGAAATCGGTCTGTTCAATAATACGGAATGAATACGTTTGTCCTTCGTAAACTAACTTCTTCTCTCCCCAATAAACAAAATGATCGTTGTTTACGACACGCCCACTGAAATCACTTTGACTAATCACGCAGATATGTTCTTTATAGTAGTCGTCCGCTTCCGGTCGAACAAAACGATTGCAAAGACAAGACTTGCCGACACCGCATGAACCTTTCTCCTTGTCTGTCCCCGACAGACCGACAACGGATATATTGAAAACTCGTTCTTTATCTTTCTGCTTCCCAGCCATGTTTTATTGTTTCGCTGCCAGGAGATTTTTTTTTAAAAATGTTAAAGTTTGTAATGGCCTTCTCACATTGTTTAATATTTTGTATGTCGACCAAGAGCCACAAACCTATAAAAAAGAAAATAAAGAGATTGTCTTAATGACAGTGTCATAATTATAGCATCACTCTATCAGTAACTGTACATAATCAGTACATTCCAGGAAGCTGTAAATTACTGTACAATAAACAACTTAAACAACCGATGGGGTAATTAAGGAAAGATGGTAATTAATATTACAAGTTAATGTACACTTTCATACAGTATTGTATGGATACCAACTTTCATGTAATTGTACCGAGTGCGCTGTACATTGAGAATGGACTTTAGAACTCTTTTTTTGGGACACCCATTTAAATCCTGTGAAACAAACGAGAAGCAATTACTAATTTCACTAATTTCGTCAGACACTGAGTATTGTTGACTGAATTCTTTGCTGACTACTGTGCTGTACGATAGCCACTTCATAACTCTATTGTTATAGTAATATTTCAGCCTTAGTCATCAGCAGTAGTCCTATTTATAGAATCGGTTAATTTTATTTTAATAGCACAGAATATCTATCATAAACTTCCCATGTTTTCAAATTAAAATTAACAATTAATTTTCACATTAATCTACTCTCACCTACTGTACAGTATCTGGAAACTCAATAAATTTACAATGAATGTTTAAGGTCAGTTGTTATTACAATCACTGTATGTAATGTTTAATTAATTAATGTTAATATGATTATGAATGAAGAGAAAAAAAGTTATGAACTGCGCTTTTACACATGACGGTGGGTGTTCACCAACTACACCAATATCGAATATGGGTATTTTTCTTCTTTTTTTCTCATACTGTTTGTATTGTATTTCTCTGCTAAAGGTTCTTTTTGAGTGATCACTATTTGGCATTGTAAACAATAGTAAGCTAGGGCTAGGAAATGTATCGATGGATACGCAAATTGAAAGCTTTGTCTTAAATCTATTGTGGCTAGTAGCATGCATTGTTTAGGAAGTGACTAATTGTTATTTAACGCCCATACATTCTTAAAAAACTAAATTAATATATTTCTTAAAGTTTTTTCACAATTAACAAAATAGTTGGTCTAACATTGTGATGGTAAGTGCTACAGTAACTAATTGCTGAACTCAACATTGGGTTCAGGGGCGGATCCTGGATTTTTTCAAGAATTATTAATAACAATTTGTTTGTAAACAAAACTTCATAATTTTATTTTAAAAGGGAATTAAAAGCTATTAAAAGGGATGAGCTAGAGTCGCATAAGAACATTTCAGTGCTTGAGAATTGAGTTAGTAATCTAATGGAAGATTCCCACTCTTTTGTAGATGGCCAGTACACAGTTAATTTTAATTAATGCTACACAAACACAATATCTCCAACTAAAAAAACAGTTTTATTTACAGTATAATAATAAATTGGATATTTCAACAATGGGTTTGAGATCTCTAGTTTTTTTTTTCAGGTAAATATCTATCAGTAAAATTAACCAGTTATTATATACTGAGAAGAAACAGGCTCTTAGAAATAAATGTTTTACATTTGACAACTGAAAAAAAATGATAAACATTGGAAATAAATATTTCGATTTATTCATTAGAAAAATTTGAAGGAATTTTCCTACACAGTACTCTAAAATATGTGCTCTAGTGTAATAAATTAATTGCTGCATTTACACTTTTCCCATGCAGCCTAAAGTGTTTACAAGTTGAAAGTTTAAATTCTTCAATTAACAATTTCCTATTCAATATTTATAAGGAAATTCCTTTAGTTTAGCTTTGGGAAAATGCATTAAAGCTGAAATGTTTACATAATAAGGAATGGGGAACATTTGGAAAATATACTAAAGAATTGGAATGGAAGAAACTTACCCGGGCATCTAGTCATACTGTACAACAATATTATTTATTATTATTTAATACTTTAATGTATAATTATTTAAATCTAGGAATCTAGATCAACCTTTTCAGTAAATATACACATTTGACATGCTATGTGTGGGAAGGGGCATTTGGCATATTGGTACAACTCACATGTTTGATTTGTGATATGAGGCTACATCACAGTAAGCCAGAAAAATAAAGAATTACAACACTGTAGTGTATAATTCTGTTTAAAGATGTATTGTCCCCCTGAAAACATTTTTTTTTTAAATATTTTTGTTGAATAGGCCATTTTAATTGCACATAAAAGTTATTCACTTTGAACTGAAATTGGATCGAAAAAAAAAATGTTTTACTCGAGAAAATCGTAATTTAAAGCAAAAATTAACCAACCGGAAGCTATTTGTCTGGAAGACAAACGTGTTCCGGTTTAATTTAACCCTTGACCTGAGTTAGCTCATAAATATTCATATTGTATGGATACATCTTGTGGATGATGGTTCTCTCAACAAACAGCCAACAACGCGACGATAGCAATGCATAGAGAGAGTCGAGTAGTGACGCGAGACGATCTTGAAGAAAACACGAAAACTATAGCTAGCAGAATACTAAGTAGAACTGCAGTTGGTAACTTTGATGTTGAATCTTATTCATTTAGGTGAGTTTTTGTTTCGCTAGCAGGAGAGGCCTAGCTAGGCCCTAGGCCCGAGTTTTCTGCTACTGTATACTAGTCTACTACATACTAGTAGGCCTAGTACTAACTAGCACAACCACATGGCAGGCAGTCTCGAGTAGCCTTACTGCTGCCTCCTGTTTCTATAAGTAGAGGTAGTAGGCCTAGGCTAGGCAGTACACTACTAGCTAGGGCTAGACCACCACCAGGAGGGATGTATTTTTTTTTTATAATTTTGTTTGGCATCCTGATAAATTGGTTTAATTTGTTAGGATTTCAACTATCTATTCTGCAGAGAAAATTACCAAATAAATCTAAATATTGTTTTGAATGTTTACTGTACAGTATTTTAAAAATATTTTCTGCATCAAATGCAATAGGTTCAAATCAACATTTGCACAATTAACCATTTTATGCAGATATTTGACACAATTTTCTTCTTTTTTTTCAGGTATTAACATTGATTGAACAATAAGAGCAAGTGAAGTAGTGAGAAACACAAAATGTATCGGCAACATTCACAATTTATTGAAACATTTCTTACTATTAAAATGACACTTTGTAATGGATATGAGCGATCTTAGAAGACTATAGCTGCCGTAATTACTGCCACAATCAACACATTGATATTAGTAGACAAATTGACACAAAAAACAATACAGGAATTCAATAAGATATACTGTAACTGTATATAGGCCTAGGCCTATATATATTTTTTATTAACTCCTTTTGCAATGTAATATTTACAGTAACATTATGAAGTGTAAGTAAAATTGAAGAATTTATTCTGTGTACTGTTGTAGTAGTATTTTTTATTTATTGAATGTTATGTTTACAAAATAATATACTGTACAAATATTATTGCTTTATAAAAAAAATTATACTGTACAACATTTTACAAGCTGAACAGGAACATATTGGCCGAATGCAGCATCACAAATATTTTTCTTGCAATATCCAATCATATACAGAGTCTATCATCAGTTGTCTTTATGAAGTACAAATGTGACCTCTGTTCCAGTCTTCATCAGCTCAACGTCTTTAAATAAAAATGTTTAAATAATGATGTATAAATAAGTTAAATATTTCACAAAATCTAAAGTTTTTAATTTCGGCAAAGTACGAAAACCTGGAATTTGGTATTTATAAATAGGTCTAGATCATGCACATTTAGTGCAAAATGTGGGCTAGTGAAATTGCTTGCTTTGACAAATAAGTACACTAACTTTCTATGGTAAAACACATTACAACTAAGACTTAATAAAGAGAAAACAAATATTTGACTTACTACAGTACAGAGTTACATGGTAAAGAACAGTAGTTTGTGTGGTAAAATGGCTAAGCTGGCTTTTCCCCTCTGTCTACTTGTACAGTGCTGCTGGAGGAAGGTTCTCAACTTCAGGCTTGTAAGTTGTATTGTAACTATTTTCCCTGAAAAAATGTTTGTTTTATTTTTATCATAAAAACTAGTTAAACAAGATTCAACTGTAAATTATGTATATGGTACAGCAGGCTGGCTGTATTTTCGGATTGATGGCCTAGCCTAGGCCAGTCTATGAAGAGTACAATGTATAGGGCCTAGCTGGGCATTTTCTGCAGAGACCCGATTGTCCCAGCAGCCTGCCTCCTCTACTACTACTACTACTAGCCTAGGCCTATGCATGTATTATTCTAGGCCTAGCCCTGAAAAAATCCCAGGCTAAGTTAATTAATTACCTTCCTGTTATTACAAACGTCTGTCTAGTTTGCGTTATATATATAATTATTATATTTAAAATAACCGTCTAGGCCTACTTACCGACAAATTAACAGCTTAGCTTTACATACGATCAGGGGAAACCCCCAGTCGAGTCGCGTCGATCTGTGGGTGTTGTGTACACAACAACGTGCATCATCCATGTTTGTTAGATCAGATCCCAGCTGTGTCGATGCTCATTAACATATCATGCATATTTATGAGTTAGCTCTATCGGCCTAAATTTTGAGCTGACAAGTTGGGAAAATTGATTAACTTATTTTGCTTTTTTCTTAGCGAAATTAATAAATTTTTTCGGATTTTTTTTCGGCGAAAGTGAACAACTTTATTATAGCTACAATATGGTCTATTCAAAATTTGATTTAATTGATCTTCATTTTTCATGTTTTGGGGGACAATACAACTTTAATTCAGCTAATTAATAATTAGTTAATATTCCTCCCCCTGCCCAGTCATACACAACACTGACTTGCGCCTACCGTCTATTAAATCTGAGCACTTTACTGTACCTGCAACTACACTAACAGACCTGTACAGTATATTCTAAAACAACCGTACTGTACAGTACTGTAGATGCTGCAAGGATATCAACAAATATTTTCACATTTGTTCAATTATTTTTTCTAGAAACACTTTTGTTTTAAATCTTAATTGAGACCTCTGGGACACAACAAATTATCCCTTATAGGGCTTGTACCCTGAACAAGGATTGGATTTAGCCAAATTGTTAAAACATATATTGCTCAAGTTTCTTTAAAGATGTATTGTCCCTTGAAACACAAAAAAATGAAGGTCAAAATATTCTAAATTTAAATTGGCCATATCAAAGTAATATTAAAGTTATTCACTTAAAGTCGAAAATTCCAGCCAAAAACAACTATTTTACGTAATTAACAGGTAAATTAATTTGATTACATTTCGTCTGGAAAATTGTCGCGAGCGAAAGTAAACAAAGATTTCAAACCATGAGTATACATTATGCATGATGCTAATTAGGATTGTTTACAACAAGGAAGTTTTATGATCATGCAAACAGAGTAGCTAAATAAGCGCGTTGCATTATGCGTTGCATTATTATATGTTTTGATCAAAAACTTTGACTGGAAGTCAAAGTTATTTTTTGAACCAAAAAACGTCTGTATTTCAGTTAAATGATTTTTTTTTTGACTAATTTTTGGCGAAAATTAATAACTATTATGATACTTCAAAATGACCCACTTTTTTTCGAAATCTTTTATTTTTTTGAATTTGACAAAGGGACAATACATCTTTTAAGGAAAGAAATATGCTCTTATTTATATATGGTAATGTACATTTCCGAGTAGAAACAGTGGCAATCTTGATTTCATATTCTCCCTCTGCTGTCTCATGCTCTCTAGTGTTTATTATAATCTTGCCACTGTTTTGTTGTTCACTGAAATGTCATTATCACAGATGATGTATACAATAAATATGGTACAGACTGTATATCAACACCAAGTATTATGCACTTGTCAATTGTATGACCCACTATACGACCCCCGGGAGAGGTGCGTCATGGGTGCGTCATTTACAAATAATTACTGACGCAGGGGTGCGTCAAAAAACCTAGATGGTACGTCACATCAATGAACAAGGTGTGTCAATGTCCGTCACTTTACCACCCACCATATCATAAACAACATGGTCACAGTGCGTCAAAATGGGTGCGTCATGGTCACCTAAAGGTAAGTCACATTTTTGACGCACCGGTGCGTCATGGTATTCAAAGGTATGACGCACATCGGACAAATGACGCACCTCTCCCGGGGGTCGTATAGTGGGTCATACAATTGACAAGTGCATTAAGAAGAGTGACATTGACAGATACAAATTATAGTACAGTAGGCCTAATGACAAGGAAATAAATTAAAAATACATAAACCATCTGCGAAAACTTTTGAGGAAATAGACAGTGGAGATGCAAATTCTTGAATCTTTACAATCCCCTTAACAATAGGAAGATTATTGTATTTTTCTAAAACAATCAATAAGTGTTGTCTTAGAAAATACAATAGATCTTCCTTTTGTTTAAGCAAAGATTAAAAGAGGAAGTTGAGATTTGCTTAAATAACATTATTTTTCTTTCAATTTATATTCAATAGAATAAACAATTTAGCAAATAAAACTACGGTACTTGAATAAAATTAGTAATAGGGCCTAGGCTAGTAGCATGAAAATCACTTGGCAAAGCAATATTAATAATACATATTATTAAAAATAATGATATAGGCTTAGGCCTATATTATAATTAATTAACAATAGATACCCCGACCCCCTCCCATCCCTTGTTGGTGGCATCCCCTTTTGGGGGTTGAAGTGTGTCATGTTACGAGTCTGAGAGTAGAAATAGATTAATCCATTTGAAATATCTATTACCTATACCAGTCTCCAAAATGTTGGCCAAACTTTAACTTTATATATAGACTTGATAGATTACAGATAAAAAAAAAAGAAAAAGTATGCTATGCCACACTTCCAGCTAGAGGAGGCCTAGGCTAGGCCAACTCTACTTGGCGAGCTGACTGGGCTCCTCAGCTGGCACACACAGTTGGTTAAATAGCTCACAATTTCGGAGTTTAAAGCCTTAACTTTATAATATTTCCATAGCAAATATTACACATCTGATTCATTTACAACCTCCATTTACCGAACTATTTAAACAAGATTATATATGATGCAAGAATACCACTAAACCAAACCAGGAAGTGCTAAAAAGTCGTCGTCTCTCACACCGTGAGCCAGCCTGTGAAAAGAGACGATGCCATATTTGATAATGCGATCGTCTGCCTACACTGCACGATCGAGTGAAGTACTTTACTTGCCTCATTTCATTTACAAATTATCGTGAACAAATAACAACCAAATGTACCATTTTAACATATCTCAGTATTGCTGTATATCAAAACAGCAATTGATTATACATACCAAATAACTTACTAGGCTAAAATCATGCAAGTATTAATATTATTCCCGTAAAAACACAGCAGGCCTGGCGCAGGATCACTCTCTATCTCTAATTATCGCTTGCTTACCACCAATCCTGATATTGAAGGGCTTCTTTGATTGGCCAATCGAAACTGTTCGTACACACAACTCGATCTAATCGCATTGGAAATATCTATAATATTTTATCAAATGCGTTACGTAAATTAATCAAAACCTTGACAAACACGTACATCAATTATTCAAAATTGACGTTCATGTACTGTTTATGTATTTAACCTTGAAACTCCACATAAAATAAGTATTATATTTATCCAACTTCGAAGTTCCCTAAATAACTATTCTGCCCAATCACAATTAACTTTACATACGAACGAAATACGCCCTCATTTGCTGGAATGAACTTTGCAATTGTTCGATTGACATACACGCACACAGTAGTACTAACTTTTTGTTATAATTGTGCAGGACCTCCATCCAACAAAAAATAAGTTCTTTCCGATGATGAGATTGACCAGAAGATTATAGAGAAAAGATTTCACCAATATTTCTTTGACCAGACGTAGGAATATAAGAAATTGAAAAAGAATTGTTTTATCGTTCAATCGTAATCGTACGATTCCAACGTTATCCCAGAATTGAACTCCTCGAAGTTATATTACAATATAATAATCATAACGTTTGCAATGTGTGGAACGTCGAAAAGTTAGTCTAATAATTAGCCACCTCTATTTTTAATTGAAACATAATAAATCAACATTTTAAAAATAGTACTTCTTCTATAAAGGCCCACTATTATCTTTTTATTGAGAGGAAAAATCATCCTGTCTAGTAATATGGGATTTTTTATTTAGCACAATTGATTTTAATCATATTTTCGATTGTGTGTGTGTGTCGCAATCTGAGGCCTGGGACAAACGCACACTAGTTCCCACTTGAATTCAATTCCCCATGGATTAATCCACTTCCCTCAGATCCACCACCAAGTCATACGAAGGAGAAGCTTCGATTCTCGGCAATTATTATTATAGACCTACTGCTTTCTCACTCGTATTCAATTAAAACTCCTAAATCCTTGTCTAAACAATGAAATGGATTAACTTGTGTCGCATCATGTAGTGTTGTATTGCTTGATTAGACACATCGATTTTAAGCATTGAATTGAGTCACACCGCATCTCTTCATAGAAACTTGATGTATGGTTTCATGTATAATACTCAGTCTCTACGTTTGTAAAAACAGTAGCCTATAGTACTTATTTTTATTATGATGTTGATTGTTGTCCTCAGAGTATCCATGGAAATCGAACTTGTGTACGGTGTACCTGGGTTTTAATAAATAAAATAATAATAAAAATAATTTTTTATAATTAATTAAAATATTCTGGATGTAAAGCGCCTGCTGTGAACATTATAAACTCCGGTCAATTTTTGATCAAACAGGGAATGGGGAGGGGCTATTTTTTTTCTCTCACTTAAATTAAATAATTATGTATATTTCATTTATCTGAAGGACAAAACTTAAAGCTGTATTGTGTGAAACTGAAAACTTGAAGAACACAGAACCTTTATATCTTAATTAACTTTCTTTATTTACTCAATTACAAGAAGTGTGCCCAATACTAGGCCGAATATAAAAGAGGTTTCCATTGATATTTATTTTTGTATTTTTTTTGGTATTTTTCCTGTCTAGGCCTCTCATTCATTTTGTCCGATCCGGCATAAGCAGTAAAGTACGGAGATTCATAATTTATTGCATGGCCTACTCCGCTTCGAATAAATGCCCCTGAACGGAGATGTGCCTCCCTGCTTCAAATAATTCTGAATAAAAGAGCTTACACCATCAAATAAACGCCCGGATGTGTTAGGTCTATTTCTCGAATAAACTCTTCGCTGGTTAATTGTGTTCACTGTTATTACTTATTAGGTGCACCAATATTTTTACAATTTTTGGGGGCGTGGACGGGGGTGGGGGAGGGTCGGGATGAGTTATTTGATAATAAATTTAATAAAATGTTGCTATATTACAAAATTTTTTTCTCGAATAAATACGGTACTGTACTCTGTTTAAATGCGGCAAACTATTTTTTAGAGCATGCTACTAAGTATTATTTTTAGATTTTCTCACGCGTACGTAATTCGTCGAAAGTAAAAAATATACACCACCAGGTTGGTGGCGCTGCAACACATGTCAACAAAAAAAGAAGCATGGCGGCTGCTCAAACTGTGACCGTATCATCTACTACAAACAAAAAAGATGGCATTCCAATACCTGGTTCAGAAGGAAGCGATCAACTTATTGTTCGACCATTGTAAGTATATCCTGCAAGTAGCACAATAATCTGTTTTAATTTTATTGTTCTACTAAATGAAATATTTTTTCTAGGCAATGCATGGCATATACAGCCTAGCTAAGGCCAGGCCCTAGGCCTAGTCTATAGATAGGCCTAGCTAGTAGGCTAGGGTAGGTAGGCTAGTCGATCTAGCTAAGGTCTAGCTAGCTCGGCTACTACTCTAGCCTAGACGGGATAGCTTCTACTAGGCCTAGCTGTAGATCGCGTTGGGACAATTGATCCTTGGTCCTGCCTGCTCGGATGTTCTTGTAAGGGCAGTTGCTGTGCATGCTGGGGAAGCCGATCAATCCGGCCGCGCTTCACTCCGGCCGCCGTATCAGTTTAGCGCGATGTTATGCACTCCGGCAGCTATTCAATTCGACTTCCTGTGCAAAGTGGCCGTTATTATGGAGCGCCCAGCCATATCTACGTTTTCTATACAGTTCAGTGTTATAACAAATTCTTGGTGACCAAAAGAATTAAAAGAAAAAATAATTTAAATGGAACTAGTGAATATTTATTAGCAACAATTTTACTTTTTTCATTAACATTCAAAGAAGTTGGAACTGCTTTTTCTTTCAAACTAAACTTAACTTTTTCCTTTCAAATAATCAAATACCCGGCGTCTAATTAATGCTTGATTAACAATATTTAATTTCTTTCTATGTACATTTTATAGCTTTACATTAACATTCAAAATTAGTTAAAAACCTTATTTTTTATAACACTTTATCTTGCCAGTACCCATACTTATACTAATTATAGTTAATAACAATATGTAAAATATTAATTAATTTATTTTAAATAATCAAATATCCGTCTAATTAATGTTTATTTTGATTCTCTACAAAAAACGTGTCTCGGTTGTAAAAGACTCATTGGGCGTTCCATAGCTGCGGCCGGAATGAATCGCGGCCGGATTTAAGCGTGGCCGGAGTGATCTGTATTCCATGCTGGTACGGTCGGTAACGGTCTCCTTTTTGCTTTTTAGGAGCCTAACTATTTTTAAATAAATATAAAAAAAAGTAATTATTAAAGAATATGAATTTTTTAAACTTTAATTAAAAAGGCAGTCGACTGTCCACTGTTTACGATTGGTCATGCACAGTAATACTTGGTTAATTAGCAATATTAAGTTTGGTCCTTTAACACAATCGATCACAACACGAGTGTAGCATTTTGGTCTTGACCATAGAAGAGAGAGTTCCAATCTTTCAAACTTACAGATCATTGCTGTTGCATTTCAAAACGGTTTCTTTAAAAAAAATCAGTTTTCAAAATTGGTAATTTTTCAACTTAATTCCTGCATGATTGAATTGAATATCTGAGAGGAGCTGGCTTTTATGAAAATTTTGTGTACATTTTCAGGGGTGCTGGACAAGAAGTTGGACGGTCATGCATAATGATACATTTTAAAGGCAAAACATTAATGGTACAGTAGCTCTAAATTATTTGTCATTTGTTATTATCAAAATTACTGATTTATACACTGCTAATAAATTTGTTCAAAAGATGTAATTTCCCCCAAAAACATGAAAAATATAGCTATGAATAACATCAAACTTAGAAGAAACCATGCTATACTGTAGTTTTGATGAAATTATCCACTATCCATTATCGGCCAAAAAATTATTTCAAATAAATTAAAATGAATAATGATTTCCTTTAAAAAGACAAACAATAGGACTATTTTATCAGTTTTGAAGGTAAATCTTTCCTGTTTTGGTTAAAGTGAATAATTACTATGTGAATTTACAATGAAATTTCAATAAAAAACACTTTTCATTAAAAAAATATATTTGTAAATATAAATTTGTCTTTTCAGCTTGATTGTGGAATACATCCTGGTAAAGATGGCTTGGATTCTCTTCCATTCTTTGACATGGTTGAGCCAGATTCAATAGATCTCCTGCTTGTTAGTCAGTAAGTACAGCCATATTGTAACACCATGGTCAACCCTATTAAAAGGACTCTTTGTTAGGTTTTGATGGTACCCCCTTAACAGAAGTTCTGTTGTATTTACAATTATTCAAGTAAATTCAAACATTTTTTTTCCAGCTTTCATCTTGACCATTCTGGTGCTCTGCCATACTTTCTGAAAAGGACAAACTTCCGAGGCAGAGTTTTTATGACACATGCAACAAAAGCTATCTATCGATGGCTTCTGTCAGATTATGTGAAAGTTAGGTAAGCGGATTTATTATTGCACACAGACAAATAAAATTGGTTGATTTGTGCTTTACTATGTACTGTCAAAGAATATTTATCCCGGAAGCAACTTCATATTAGGTGATGTGACGCAGTGTGATTGACGCTGGACTACTGATCGTGAAATCGCGGGTTCAAATCCTACTTTGCATTGCTTGTTTCCTTGAGAAAGACACTTTACACACATTTGCCTCTCTTCACACAGGTTTACAAATCATTACCGTTAGGCACCTTATAAATCCAGGATATTATTATTATTATTAGCTCTTCCAATATTCTCAGAATGAGTCCTAGCAGTTATTGTCAGAAGATATTGAGTTGAAGCTGTCATATAATAATAATCTTGAGAATTATTATTACTTTTTTTATTATTTTAAATTCTTTTTTTTTTTAGTAATATTTCAGCCGACAAAATGTTATATTCAGATGCTGACCTTCAGAACAGCATGGACCGTATCGAAACGGTAAATTTTCATCAGGAGACTGACGTGAACGGAATTAAATTCTCGTGCTACAATGCTGGTCACGTCCTCGGTGCGTGTATGTTTATGATTGAGATAGCTGGTGTGAAGGTAAGGAATAAAAAGTAAATTAAATCTTTTAAAAAGCAATTGGGTTATTTCGAATTGATGACTTTTCATAAAGGTATTAGACAGATGACTAGAGACTGAACTAGGAGACAGTGAAGTAAAAAAGCTTCAAAGACAACATATTGAATTACAAAGAACTAAAAAGGTGTGTTTTTAAAAGTTTTTTCAAAACTTAAATAGAAGGTGACTCTAAGGAATTGGGAAGATTGTTCCACAATTAGAATTTGAATATTCAAAAGTCTACAAGTCATAATTTAATGTGAATTTTCTTTGATGATCTTTTTAGATTTTATATACAGGAGATTTCTCAAGACAGGAAGACAGACATTTGATGGCAGCTGAGATACCTCCAGTTAGACCAGATGTCTTGATCACGGTAAGTATGTATACACAGAGCCTAGCGAAGACAATACATAAATCAAATCATAAAAATGGCACTAGTTTAAGTCTCTCCTTGATAATTGTTCTTAATATTAATGCAAATTTACATAGCACACATATCCACTGAATTTTCTCAAGGCGCTGACCACAACATACTGTAGCCAAGTCAGTTTGCAATTTCTTTTATTCATTAATACCATATATATTCTTAGATATAAGCCCACCCCGGGTCTAATCCCACCGTCTACTTTATGTCTGACTTCACAAACAGGCTTATCCCTGGGTATAGTCCCAGTATTGACTTTTTGTCTGGATGTAGACCTCTTTCTAGACAGTTTATATGAGTTTTTACAAGAAATGCTTACCATGTTTTTTTTTTCCCCCTGGTATAATCAAAACCCCCCTCCCTAATTTTGTGTTCTAGGTGGGTGAGATTATACCAGAGGATAGATGTTAATTCTTTTTCTTTTATTCCTTATTTTAGGAGTCTACATATGGTACACACATTCATGAAAAACGTGAAGACCGTGAGGCAAGATTTACGAGTACAGTACACGATATTGTCAACAGAGGAGGGCGATGTTTAATCCCAGTATTCGCATTAGGAAGAGCTCAAGAACTTCTATTAATTTTAGGTAATTTTTATAAAATTTATGTTACTATTCTATTTGATTTTATGTTTCCATGCTCTTCTAAAGATTTTAATAAATAATAATTCGAAACTCCTCTCTTCTTCAGCAAATTTAACCTCTTTATCTGTATCTCTACCTCTTTCAACCATTCCATTGAGATATATGCCCACCATCTCTTCCTTTTCTCTGCTCTGTTGCACTGCAGTTAGTGAGGGCATGTGGCGCAGTGTGTTGGATTTTGGACTACCGTGAGATCATGGGTTTGAATCCAACTCTCGCCAGGGATGATGAAAATTTCTTTATCCCTTCCATCTAATTTTGATGACCCATTCAGATTTCTTTATACAGTACAACAATTTCTGTTATGATTTATTTTATCGATTTTTTTGTACTTTCTTCATTGTTTTAGATGAATATTGGAGTAACCATCCTGAACTTCATGATATTCCTATCTACTATGCATCCTCTCTAGCAAAGAAATGTATGTCAGTATACCAGACATACATTAATGCTATGAATGACAAAATAAGAAGACAGGTAAAGACTTGTTTCCATTAGGCTAGCCCAGCTACACTTACTACCTATCCTTCCTGGAGAATGTGGTTATACCATAACATGCATTACTTTTCATTCTGATATTTTTAAACTACTTTTAATTTACTTTTTAAAAAAAAAATGGAATTCTCTGACTTTATTAATGAGGAACAGATCAAAGAGAGTTTAAAATTGTAGTTTGGTTGCTTCTATAGTCTTGCCAGCAGGTTGTGTATTCAATATTAATAGCCCAGAGCCAGTATTAAATATAATGTTGGAAGGCAACAATGTGAGAGTTGATTTTAAATTTGAACAAAGAATTGTTATGTTTTCTATTATATTGTTGCACTATTTCAGATTGCCATTAGCAACCCGTTTGTGTTCAAGCACATCTCCAACCTACGTGGAATGGAACACTTTGAAGACATTGGACCTTCAGTAGTTATGGCAAGTCCTGGCATGATGCAGAGCGGTCTATCAAGGGAGCTCTTTGAGGGTTGGTGCACAGAAAAGAGGAACGGAGTGATCATTGCTGGATACTGTGTAGAAGGAACTCTAGCAAAGGTTAGTTATTCATAGAGGAGTTGGTGTTTTGAAGATTTGAACCAAGAAATTTGGTTAGAAGAACAAGTTATTCACCTAGACTATTCAACTGTTACCACCTCCATCAAAAAATGTTACCACTAAAATTATAAAACAATAAAATGTATAAATCCCAACCTCAAACATAAGTTCCTTAAATATTTACTGGTGTAAAATTCTTTCTGCTCTTCTTTCTAGACAATCATGTCCTCTCCAGAAGAAGTCACCACGATGGCAGGCCAGAAGGTGCCGTTAAACATGCAGGTTGATTACATCTCTTTCTCTGCTCATGCTGATTATGAGCAGGTCAGCGAGTTCATCCGCGAATTGTACCCTCCTCATGTGGTAAGAAATTAAATCTTGACATGAAAGAACACTTGATGTGTGCAATTAATTTATTTTTGATTTTTTTAAAAAATTTGATTTGTTTAATGTAATTCCTGTAGATCCTGGTTCATGGAGAGGCAAATGAAATGAAGCGTTTAAAATCTGCCATAGTACGTGAATATGAAGACAGTACTGAATATCACATACAAGTACACAACCCAAAGACAACACAGGCTGTAGAGCTACACTTCAGAGGTGAAAAGATTGCCAAGGTATAAATAATAATACATGAAAATAAATTAATGTTAATTTGGTGCAAGTTACCATTCTATATCCAGTGGAGTCTCCAAATACTGACCACCCTTGAGACGATTGACTTTGTTTTGGTTTACATAAAACATTCCCAGGCCTACATTAACTTGTTGGGCCTACTTAACTTACTTAACTTAACAAGTTATTTGCATAAAGACATATACAATATGAAATAGTCTGTACCGTTACTATTAGATGCCAGAAGAATATTAATAATACTGTTCCTATACTTTTATCTATGTTTTTATATTTCATATTTTCTCTGGATCAAAATTTAACCTGTTTATGGACCCCATTGGAAATAAATATGGACCCCATTGGAAATAAATTGACTTGTCGATTTTATGAGTCATCCTTGCATCCATTCACTTTGTTTTTATTCAATTTGAATATTCCAAATTGTTGTATTATTTCTTTGTTTTGTATTTTAAATGTATTGTTGAATTCAATTCAATTCAACTTTTAATTCAGACAATTGTCCATATGGTATAATACATGAATGGATGCTAAATTAATAAATAAAAAATAAATAAATAAATGATCCTGTAAAGCTACGTTCTCTCTAACTTTTATTTTTCTATTGGTCATTCTGTCTGTAAACCAGTTAATTTTGTACAAATGTTTGCAATGTCTTTGTTATTTAGGTTATGGGAAGCTTGGCCAAAGAGAAGAGCAGCGAGGGTGGACAATTATCGGGAATTCTATTAAAGCGAAATTTCAACTATCATATCATAGCGCCATCAGACTTATCAGGTAATTATTTCAACAACTTAAACTGTTCAAAAAATAAAATAAGTCGGAAAATTAAGGGACACAGAAATATTTCATCAGTAATTCACGAAAATAGTATATCAATGAAAATATATTCTAACAATAGTTAGAAATTACGATGGTTCACTGCTGTTTAATCATGCACGATATGTCATCAAACTATTTAATATGGTGATTGAATTCAAAGTATGTGAGTTTTGTTTTCAAAAGTTATGTAGTTTCACTTCCTTGTTAAACAAAGGAATTTTTGGAATGTAGGTTAGCAAAAGTACAATGCAAAATCCCAAAAAAGTGAATGATAATAATGATTATTAATACTTGGTAAAGTGCATTATGTTTCATCCTCTCAAATAAACAGCACAAGCTGAATGGGATAAGTGACAAGAATTTAAAACCATTTTGTCATTGTCAATTTAAAAAATAGAATAGTAAAAATACACAATTGAGAGATTGCACTTGATGATGAAATGAATATGTTAAGAAATAAATATGTTAAGAAATGAATATGTTAAGAAATAAATATGTTAAGAAATGAATATTTTAAGAAATGAATGTGTTAAGAAATGAATGTGTTATGAAATATTATTACAAAATGAATATATTTTAGTAATAAAAAAAAGACTTGAAACAATTCTCATTAAGAAGTTTTGGCAAGGAAGAGAATAGCACTCTTAGCATACATGAAATAAATTTAAATATTGATGTACTGTACTGTATAGTGTTACCATGTTCAAATTAAAAAGTAACATTTGTAAAAACTATTTTTTAATTGGCATTAAATTTTGTCTCTTAAAATCAACAGATTATACCGATCTGGCTGTAAGCACAGTAACACAACGTCAGAGCATTTCTTACAATGCCCCTCTGTCAGTGCTGACGCATTACCTCGCGCAGCTGTCAGGTGACTTGCAGTACATTGATGCCATCGATAAGCCTGGACTTAGGATATTTGGTGCTATTAAGATTATCCATGAACCAGCTCATAAAATGGTCACACTAGAGGTATGTCTGGCTGAATTATTTAAGTTAAGGCAGAAATGAATAGTGCATGAGCCAAATTATGTTCTAATTATGAAGAAGGTAACTGACCTATTTCTTAAATATAACTGAACTTTACCCTCTAAATACATGGTTGAAGTTTATGGCCATCGAACCCAGGGCACAAGTTTCTTAGACTAAAGCCTATAACTCTCAGGTAAACATTTAGCTTAGTGAAACATGTTGACACGATAAATAGGAGAAAAATATTGCTGTCTGGCTAAATATGTAGTAACGTTTGCTCCAGTAATATACTGCAATAACTGTATTGAGTCATGCGTTTAATTTATAAATATAAAATTGTCATTTCAGTGGAAAGCAAATGCGATAAATGATATGTACGCCGATGCGGTCATGAGTGTTATTGTGCGTGTGGCAGGAGACATCAGAGAAAGGAAAGGTTTGTGGAAACTTGTTCTCTTTACTATACCAGATTTCAGATAATGTTGTATCATCTGTTTGAAATGCTAACATACATTATAGTTATTGTAGAATCGTTCAAAATTATTGTTTATTTTCTACAGGTTATATGGTTCCCTTAAAGCAGCAGACCGGAATCAACCCTGAACGTGTCTTGCGACTGTTGCGTGATATGTTTGGTCATCAGTGTGTTAATGAAGATCCTAAAGAGATAACGATTGACATCGAGGGAAGAATAGCAACAATTGATATGAATACTCTAGTATGTGATTTTTTCAATTAAATCATTATGGTATAATGTATTTCAACCTACCTTTCAATCAGCCTAGGTCTTGCAACCCTGCAACCTATGCAGGCCTAGCTATCTTCATATGACAATGCAGGCCTGTCTAGCTTATTTCAACCCTGTCAGCTACACATGCAGGCTTGTATATCTTCATCCGACAATGCAACCTACACATGCAGACCTAGATATCTTTCTTGAAAGTACATGCTGTAGAACCTTGTTGGTCTATACCTTACTAATATAACGTATTGTTTGTTTTCTTTATAGGATATAAAATCAGATGATAAGAGCCTTCATAAGATGGTGACAACAGCAGTGCAGCGACTAGCAGACGCCCTGGAACCCATACGTAACTAAACATGTGAAAGGTTGGTTAAGTCGTATAGTTTAGAGAGGTTTAACATGAGCAGTAAGACAATCCAGAAGATTGTATGCTTCTAACAACACATACTATAGCCTTTCCTCATGTTTAGTGTAGTTTGAAGTTTATGACTGTAGTCCGCTAAGGGTTCGACATTAGAGTGGCGTTCCACAATGCTGTAACATTCAAATAAGGAGACTGTATTTAGATATTGATGTAAATACTACAAAGTACACTAGCTTTGCATCAGGGAACTCGGTTTTAAAATTGTTTAAAATGGTTTTGCCCTACTTTGATGTAATTGTACTGAATGCTCAATACATTTCAAACACTTGCGAACAGATTCGGAAGTGATCCCCGGGTTGGACTGAAACCCTGTAACTTCCAGATAACTAGCCTGGCATTCATACCTCCAGGCCACAAGGCTACACTGATGCCTAGGGTTAGATTTGTATAATTGTGAATTACAAAGATATTGGTGGATTTGAAAGCTTCACTGGGTAGTTCTGTTATAATATATCTGAAATGGAGGTGCGTTGTAACTAGATTCTTTGCTACCGATTCTTGGGTTTAAATCTTATCAGAGTGCAGGGTGTACCCCTTACCAGAAGAAACTCGAATTTTAGATATACGATTCTCTACTTTACCTTCACACATTGCATTAATTGTCTGTATCTTGGGCAAATTCTATAATTGAATGTCACATATCTATTACATGTGGTGCCGGTTACGGTTAAGCGTATGGCATGATACAGGCTCACATGTGACATTGTATTACAGAATCTGCCTATGATACTGGCCAAATTATAGATCATATGACACCACAATTTTATCTGATTACAATAGAAACTTGTCTATTTTGGTTTATTGAAAATAATGTTCAAAATGATTACTTATAATTACACTAAATATTATCAATAATATCAGAATATTATATTTATTATCTCTAAATTAATTAAATCGTTGATTTTTCTACTTTTACAGAAAAGGTTATAAATCTAATTTTAAATTTATTTTATGTAATGTTCACTAAAATTAAATTGGTAATGTTTTCAATTGAATCTATCAAGTACTGTAATTATTTTAAAATGGTCGACATTTTGTTGTGTATACTGTTAATACATTTACCAAAAATGCACAGCTTAAGAAACTATTACAATTTAAATTTGTATTTGCCAAATGTTATAAGTAACTATATATCTAATGAATCATGAATTGTTGCAGAAAATAACAATGATTAATAATACATAACAATATTAGAGAAAATTGTAATTTTTGCAACTCAAACTTATACTTTGCCGCTAATCTATGTAATATTTTAGTAAAAAATAAATAAGTTGATTAGATTCTTTAACTGCATTTAAACCACTTAAAATACCATTCAAACAATTACTACTAGTAATGCCCATATTTTAAAAGTTCACTGACCTCCCAATTTTAGACCCCTGTTCTATGTAACCTCTTTCAAAAATAATTTTGTCTACATGCAAGGAAAATATCTGTATTAAAATAGGTTAACATAAGCATTTCTTTAGTTATTTTAATATGAAGTTATTGACTTCTCTAAAACCCTTTGTAAAATTTGTTAATAAATGTTTGCAATAAAAAAGGATGAAAATTTCAATAACTCTTGTACTGCAGTCTCATTTTAAAAATATTTTAACAGTCTTAAACCAAAGCTATTGTTATTTTTAGGATTGGTTTATACAAATACTACCATTCATGTTTTTCAATGGCTTGCAAATTGTTTAAAATTGTATTCAACAATACCGTCTTTTACTTGAACCTTTCACAGTTGTATTAAATGATTTAACCATTATTCTCAAGGGGATCAGAAGTAACACACTATTGTACATATTGACATACATTTTAGTACTTGCATATAAAAGTTATTGCACTTTCTACATGGAATACTAGTGTATCTTGGCTAATGTCATAATTTTCATAGACAAATTCCTAATTACAGTATAATATGTGACATTATTTTATTAAACCTAAACCTAATGTAAAAAAAACATTGTTGTAACATGTGATGAACATGTGACAATGTAACCCAGAACTTGCCTAACATACTGAACAAATAAAGATAGAGTAATACAAAAACAAATTGATAATCTATTAATTTTAAGATACAATACTGTAGTTTGTTTAATATTAACTATATACAGTTTATAGAGGAAAGATGAAATTATGGAATATAGGAATGTATAGTGTAGCGGAATGTGATTTAAAATATGAAAAATGGTATTTATATTATATACAACGATTTCAGAACTGTATTTTTTTAGATCCATAGATGCTTAACTTATGTTATTATATTTGGCACAGGTGGGCACAGTTACTCCTGAAAAACTAATTTTGCTTTTTTTTTTTTAAACTAAATTTAAATTGTTTTATGAATATTGTACTTGCCACCAAAATAAATAATAAAATTTAAAGTATTTTCCAACTAAATAAACTTTAAAAATCTAAAACCAACTTAACTTAAACTTTATTTGACACAAGACAATTATTCTATCCAAAACATTATAATATACAAGAAGAAGAAAAACTACTAACCCACTACGGTGAAAATTTCCTGCTTTGGTGGGATATTTTTAATTCAGTTTAAATATGCATTTTCAATTGAAGCATTGTTCACGCAACTACAGAACTGTATGCCTTACATACAGTATCTTAAAGGGTGGCTCTAGTTAATTTTGCACAGGAATATACTACTTTAATTAGTTACCCGGTTGATGATTGGAAGTCACTAAAAATCATTAAAATTCCTAATAACATAACTTACAAACTCGGTTTCTTCATCTTTGTGTAGATGATTATAAATTAGAAATGGTTGCTACAGTAAAACAGAACACCTTCTTAATAGAGGGTTTTCCCCTCGTTCGTTTCATGACAAAGTGTCTCCCATAATAGGGGTACTGTATTTCATAGTAGTGTTGTCCCTTAGGGGTGTCGTAAAGGAGAGGTATTGTTTTGTCCAATAAGAGAGTCACCTGAGAATAAATAAAAAACATTTGAGTAGATACATTTGTCCAGAAAGAGATTGTACATTTTTACACTATGAGGTCACGAATACATCACTCAGTTTGGACTGCTTCCTTAACAGGTTTGCTTAAGTTATCTCAACCTAACTAGAGCTGTCAAAAGCATTTAATGGATTGAATCCAATTAGCGCTCTGTTAAAATTTAACTAGATTATCTCGCCATCAATTTTATATGAACCCAGCTAGTGTTTTGGAAGATCAATAATAATTATACATCCAACTACGATCCGAATTGACATCAACCCTTCGTGAAAACTGTCTGTCGTCTCTCCGATGACTATATGGCATTTGACCATCAATAGAATACGCCCTTTGATTGTTCTGCTGGTGATGCTGGTTCCTGCCATATGGTCTGTAATCTGGAAGAGACTCTGTGTAGTACCTGGAGGAAGCTCGTGGAATGCCTTGCTGCTGTCTGCTATAATCCGGGTTGGAATGCGTCATTCCTGTCCGTTTTGTTCTTGGTTTTTGACTAACTGGTGGCGCGCGTTGATGATATAAACCGTTTTCGTGCCGATCTCCACGATTCCCCCAGCCTCTGTTAGGTCCAATTGGAGATTCTTGTTCTTCGTAAAGCGGGGGCTGATGGCGTTCGTTATGATACCCAGTGACGTAATCGTCGTCGTAATAACCCCAGTTTTGGCGTGGTTGTAGATGATGCTGTTGCGAGTGTGGTGGATTACGTCTGCCGTAGTTGTATTCTTCGGCTACTTGCCCTCTTGGGGCAGCATTTGTGAACGGTGAACGAACGCTTACATTGTCACGTTTATTTGTATATTCATCCTCGTCATCAGTCTGTCAAATAAACAAATATTTTGATTATAAAGTAGTTAAATAATTAAAATGTAAATACAGTGGTTATTTATTAAAAACAAACTAAAATAAATTGTGGGAAAAAGGACAAGTAGACAATCAAACAGTTTCTCCTTAGCGCCGGTATCCATAGAGTAGGGCCTAAATGTTCAGAGACGCTCGTCAAAGTTGCTTTTGTGTACAAGTACCATGTTTTCAGACAATTTGTGAAGGTATTGATGTTTGTAATTCAGTACTGAGGCCTATCTTAACAGGTTTAAGTGCACCGTTAATTAAAGTGTTCGCTATTTGAAATCAGATTTTCTTCCATTGCAGGACACATCTATCCTCCAAAGCTCTCCATTTGCTATTATCAACCAGTTTTTTTCATTTTTTTTTCTTTTCATTGCTCAATCTCATTTGGGCGTTGTTATTACATTATTCCTACAGTAAATCAAGCACAGAAATTAACAAACTATCAAAAATGTCAAATACCAACCTCAAGTTCATCATCATCGTCCCTATCCTCGGAACAACAGAAATAACAACTCCAAGCAATAATAATAATCGTCACTAACAAACAGCACAATGTCAGGATGGCGTAGATAAGCGCACCATCATATCCAAAATCCTCCTCTGTTTGTTTTTCATTAATATTGCCGTCATCCAATGCGTCTTGCAGTGCTTCTTTTATATACGATACGTCGATAGATGGAGGAACATAGCTCTCGTCTCTGTATATTCTGTACTCGATGAAAGCGTCCATTGCCGATACGCCTGCACAGCCAAGTACGCATATTAAAACAAAGATGTTGAATGACAGTGCGCAGACACCCTGAAAACAAGTTATAAAAAGGAAATATCAGAAATGTTGTTCTATATATATAGGATTTTAACACAACAATGTACCCCGTGGGTGGTTTGTAAATTGTTGTTCATGCTTTTTGCTTGAAAACCTCAATATATCGATACTTCAGTATCTTTTCAAAAAATTAAAGATATTACTGATTTTTAGACGTGTGCATGCTTGAAAAGCACAAACAGTTGAATATGCTTTTTAAAAAATTAAGACAAAGTTCCTCCTAATGTTTTTGTCAGAGGAAAAGAATGGCTTTCCTGTATGCAACAAGATGCGTTTTCGACGAATTCTTCAGATCTGTAAAGAAGTTGAATTACTGAAAATTTGATAAAATAAATGAAGTAATCTTACCATCAAAGTGTTCCAAACACAACTGTAGACAAATGTACATGCACCAGCAATTATCACCTGAAAAAAATATATAAAATACATATTTAGCCTAAATAATAATAATAAATAAATAAATTATTCCACAAACAGATTTCTATTTTGTCAAATACTTACGAAACCTCCTGCCCAGGCCCCAGCAGCAAAGTTTAGAAGAAGTACTTTCCCCGTGTAACTTGAAAAATATGAGTAAACCCACAGGGCTACCATTGCCGATCCTAGCAAGATGTTGAACATTGCGACGCAGTTCGTACAACCGGTGTCTTTACCCATTTTGCCGTCGTCGCTTTCTGAATCAGATGTAGAGTTTTCGTCGTCGTTTTCTTCAATGACGTTCAAAACGTCATCCCTATCCCTTTCAAAACGCAAACTGGAAAAAGAGAATTATATTTAATTAATGTACGGTACTATTTAAAGATCCACATAGCTTTGATTTTAAAGTATATATCACGGAAGTTCAATTTGTTATATCCATACGCTTTTGCAGTAATATTGAAGTGACCATATCAATATTATTCTGCTGCGGTTACTGGAGTAACTACATTATTTGTTTTAACGTATGACTGGCTGTAGAATAATGTTGACATGATCCCCGACAAAATGGTGTTGATAAAAGTGCGGATCGCGTATTGTATCTCTGTCTAAAAATTACAAATGATAGGCCTAATTTATTCGATAAACTTGACCATAGTATTTAATGTAGGTTCACATAGTATTGTAGAAAGGGTATATCACCATATGGCTGTATTCTGATATGCCAACAAGGCCTACTAAACAACCAGCCATTATATAAATATTTTACAGACCATTGGACAACAATCCGGATTATTTAGACCAATTCCTGTACAAACAAAGAATAAAGATCACAGATCAACAAATGAAATGTACAGTGTAAGATAATAATTGTGTTGTGTTGGTTTGGATGCGTCATAGCTCTTTAAAGATGGCTGCTAAAGGCTAAGATACTCCTATAGATCTTTCCGTATGCATGTGTACACTACTTAAGAAACATAAATACAGATGCTGCAGGTAATTTAGAATCCGCTACGAGAGTTCACTCAAACTGAAAATATGTGGGCCACTGTTGAAATGTGTTTATTTTTTTCTCAGTTCAACAAAATTAAAACACCTCCTATAAGGGGACACTCATTTCCATGTGAAACGAATGAGGGGCAATGATATGGATAAAAGTATACATCTCAAAACCTTCAATAAATTACGCCAATACATAACAATAATGCGCTTAACGCATACATAAATCTGCTGCTGTATTTTTTTATTTTCACTCCGTACTACCGAAAATATTGTCCAGTGACTGAAAATCTTCTCCTTCAACCATCATAATAACATTGTAACAATGAAATAATAAATAGCAAATAATTATTATCACAATTAACGAATAGTTAATTTACGACACGTTAATTCATTTTACTGCCAACAGATACTGTATTAGCTCATCATCGCATCATCAGGCTATTCCGAGTATAGTATGTAAATTTAATCAATACTGTATAACATTGCATATTCTACCTATAACCTTCATTGAATAATGAGCATATACACAATAACATTAAACATGAAATATCTTATTTGGTTTGCATTATATTAAATAATCAATAAATATTCTCCTTCCAATGAACACATAGTACAGCTTTAGTACTATTGTATATTTTGAGTAATTTTCACCAGAAATGGCCTCTATTTTAGTCATACAGTATAATTAGGCTACAGTACACAATGATATAGACAGTATTCTAATTAGGGGGACACCTTTGGCAACCAAAAATGTCCGTGAATGTGAAAGTGGTTTTCTTCAAAGGAGAAGTTTTACTGTACAGTAATGTTAAGAGGGAAAATCTTAAAATTGACCATCGACATTTAGCATAATTTAAAGCTATAGCTATTTAATACTGTATATATTTTAACTTGGATTATACACAGGGATATAACATAGATTAACGTCAATTGTGGAACCATTTCAATAAAATTAATAGGCATCGTAAATGTATTTGTTATACAACTGTATAACCTGACAAAATGTATAGTTTTCGGGTGTAATTTACGTATGAAATTTTGTACTTCACGATCGCTATGATCAACACGTCTTTTACATTAGGCATATACAATACTGTATTTAACGACAATGGGTTTACCTGTTCTGGAACAAAAGTCGCCATACTTGCTATAATATTCTCGATTAATGAAGACAATACGGATAAAAACAGAGTAAATTGAATAGCTGAGCCTAACCGACCAGTGGGAAAATGTGAAGTGAGTCGTAAGCCCAGACAATGTAGGCCTAGCCTTTAAGTCGATGACTACTAGAACAGTTGTTTTTGTAGTCACGATTTTGTTAATATATCTCCTTGCCCTTGTACGTTTTCGACAAATCGATATTAAAATATTAGGCCTAAATAAAGAGGCATATTTTGGTTAAATTATAACGATATTAAGGGCATTAACATAACAATATATACAATGTAAATTTAAAGCAAAACGTACACGGATGATGCATTGTATATGTTATTTATTATTAAACAATTATACATTTGTAATTGACAGACATTGCTAAATTATTAGTTATAATTTAATCCTAAAATAATGCGAATACCCTATTTCATCATCAGTAATTAATAACGAATATTAAAATAATTCCTACCTTATGTTAATATTATTATTTTATCCTATAATAAACACCAGAAGAACCTTAAATTCACCGTTAGTAATTAAAGGTAGAAATAATAAGTGGGGTTGTTTGGTAATGAAAGATCGATCTGACAGGCCATTGGTGAAAGACACAGGTATCGCGGTAGCTATGAATTTGCATTTGAAACGGATTGCATCACGCTCGAGTAAACTCGATGAATACGAGTAAGGATGGCAACGCCCATGATTACGAATCATTCTCACTATGAGTGATTTGTTATGTTTTGTTCTAAAGAGAAAGATGAGTAGGCCCATTCGTTCCATTGGTGAAAAGTAGACGCGTTATGATAGTCAATAGTATTACTTACTAAACGCAACGAAACGCTATATACAGCACCACAATCGCTTATAAGTTAAACGCTAATGTACCGTATTTTAGTATGAGAATAATATTCAGAGGGTTAGGTTTTAGTTATGCGTGAGTTTGATTAAGCCTATTTTGGGGGGTATCATTAAAATGCTAACGTGCATTAGCGTCAAGGGTTAGACGCGTTTTGTGCGATGTGTTTTTTCTACTACTATAAATACTAACTAGTAGGCGCTACTAAAAAAGTTAGAGATTGAAGAAAAACAAGTGAATTTGAGATTCGTAATTCCAACGGTTTTCGATCATTTAGGCTGCTTTGAATTTCATAATTGGATAATATTTCATAGTGTTAAAATGCTCTCATCCGATAAAAGTAATCAACTTCAAACACAAAAGTTTATTATATTATTATCAAAAGTCAATCTGTATTAAGACATTGACTTCCGTGTATTTCCATTTCACATTGTAATTTTTATATTTCGTTAGATAACTTTGTTAAAGTGAGAGTATCTCTTGTGAAATCTGACTTCGCTAAAAAAAATCGTATACAGAGTTTCAATAGACATCTGATCAGAGCATCCACAAAGGCACTATTATTCAGATTGTATCAAGTAACAGAATCGATACTTTATTTTACTTTGTAATAGTCTACCGTGTTGTATAGACAATGAACAATATAAAAACATTAAGACATCAATGTATTTTCTATGCAGCTAAACATTATGTAATTTTAGAAGTACGATTCTAACTTTTACCTGAACATATTTTTCGCATAGCTTGTGATCATTTCTAGAGCTTGGACGCACGCAAGGACATAGGCGCAACGCACGCAAGTTCGGATGATTCATCTTCATTGGTCAAAATTATACCTATATATAAGCTTTTCCATGCAGTAACGTAACATATGATGTCTAGGCCCTTAAATTGTAGACTAAAAATTGAACAAAACATATCGTAGGGCCTACATACCTGCTTGGTTCACGTTGGTGATGGTATCTTTGTGATTGTCTGCTTCTTTTATCAGATCTTTAAAAAAGACAAAATGTGTTTCAATTTCAACATTAGTTATGAATATGAGTTTTTACCAATAAATAAAATAGTAGAAGAGTGCTTTGATTAGCAAAATAATTCAGTATTTATTTTTTTCAGTTCATCAAACACGAATTAATTCTTTAAATAAGTAAAAATGGAGTGAGCACCTTAGAACTTGATTTAGGAGGCTTAAGGTATCATGTAAGTTTCACTTTGATCCCTTGAGTTATGGGTAGGTCGAAGGCCTACTATGGCAAAATAAGTCAGCTTTATTGTAAACTTTTTTCAGTTCATTAAACACGAATTAATTCATATAAATAATTTAGTCAGTATGCCTACAGTTTTTAAAGAGGTCACTGCACAATGGTATTCTTTTAAATGTTTTAAGGTAACAGTATGGTCTAAAAGCAAATAGGCCTAAAGTTGAAGATGTTTGCTCCCCAGTTAGCGGTCACCTTTATAAAGCTAGACCAATTAGTGTGTGTACTTACTGTTCATGTTTTCGGTTTGATTTTGGCCTTAAGCCTCTCTCGTCTTGTCGCATTGACCTAGAAAGAAATTAACATGTCGTTATAGTTGTAGTGTTATTTAATTTTTCCGAACGAATAACTGTAAATTACCACTCAAACGACGCTTTATTTACTATTAAATAATTCTAACACTAAACGCATTGTGTTTCGAAAGTTTCGAACCCGGTAAGAAGTCGAATGAATTCAGTGGACGTGGACGAAATACTATAATGGTAATTGAATTGAATCACAAAAAAGAATCATGATTATTGCCGGATTCAACACACTGTCTCTTATTAAAATAGTTCATTTTTAACAACAAGCAGGCTGAAGTAAAGTAAAACAACAACATTGAAGATAAATGACAAGCTTGTTTGAAAAGAAAAAGTATTCAACTACAATAATCCGTTATAACCACAGTTAACGGGTGCTTTCCCTTTAACGGAGAATGTAAATGTCAATGTCATATTTCGTGGTAAAATCCGGGAAACCGTAATCATCCTTTGAATTTCATATATTATTTAATGTAAGCCTGCTGTGACAGCTTTTATCACAGTAGACCTTTTATACAGTACTTCTTTGTATACAAGTATAAGTAAAGGGTTCAGGGGTCTGATAATTGTTTCGTTCAGGATTGCTTTCGTTGTAATTTCGTAACTGTTAACTATTTGCCCTAGTTTTACTCCCTTCACCTAAGTTACGATTCTAATAAAATACTGGGTCTACAGACATACCTATCCTAACTAAAGAACTTTTCACTAAATTGTGATGTCTTACCATGTATAACGTATAACGCAAGTTAATAGTTAATAGGACAAACACATTGCCGATATAGAGGATTAGGCCTAGTTCTATCTGATCTGATAGTTTTACTCCCTTCACCTAAGTTACGATTCTAATAAAATACTGGGTCTACAGACATACCTATCCTAACTAAAGAACTTTTCACTAAATTGTGATGTCTTACCATGTATAACGTATAACCAAAGTTAATAGTTAATAGGACAAGCACGTTGCCGATATAGAGGATTAGGCCTAGTTCTATCTGATCTGATAGTTTTACTCCCTTCACCTAAGTTACGATTCTAATAAAATACTGGGTCTACAGACATACCTTTCCTAACTAAAGAACTTTTCACTAAATTGTGATGTCTTACCATGTATAACGTATAACCAAAGTTAATAGTTAATAGGACAAGCACGTTGCCGATATAGAGGATTAGGCCTAGTTCTATCTGATCTGATAGTTTTACTCCCTTCACCTAAGTTACGATTCTAATAAAATACTGGGTCTACAGACATACCTATCCTAACTAAAGAACTTTTCACTAAATTGTGATGTCTTACCATGTATAACGTATAACCAAAGTTAATAGTTAATAGGACAAGCACGTTGCCGATATAGAGGATTAGGCCTAGTTCTATCTGATCTGATAGTTTTACTCCCTTCACCTAAGTTACGATTCTAATAAAATACTGGGTCTACAGACATACCTTTCCTAACTAAAGAACTTTTCACTAAATTGTGATGTCTTACCATGTATAACGTATAACCAAAGTTAATAGTTAATAGGACAAACACGTTGCCGATATAGAGGAGGCCTAGTTCTATCTGATTTGTGTTAGTACAAGGAACAAAATGATATACCTACGTCAAATTCCGTAAATCGAACGGGTGATGGTGATCGACTCTTAGATTATCCATGATTTTAGAATTCTGTTACAGCATAACTTATCCGAATAAACTTATCCTTTCTTAGTAGTAGTATAGTAGTATACACACATAGGTGTGTGACGGAAATAAAGCCTCGCTTCTGGCGATTAATCTGTAATGCCGAAATAACTGTTGGTCTTTTAATATGAAACGCTTCAATGGGACGATAACAATACATGACAAACAGGCTGTGGCGACGCTCCTAACGAAATGTCAAATGGCTATATAGATATAAACAGACGTGGTGTTTTGTTTTCATTATACAACAACGCTTGCGGCGATTATGAAAAAAGTATCAATAAATAGGTTTTATTATAATATTTTCGTAGAAATAACGTGACTGTTTAACAAAAAAAAGAACAAGTTTGGCAATGACCCTTTAAACTCTGTATGTATATAAAATAAGATATTAAATGGTCGTATTTGTCTACCTATCTCACTAATCGCAGGTATAGGTGGAACCAAGCTTTGTAATCCACTCTAGTATACAGTAATACAATCTCAAGCAATTATATAATACTACATTACATACGTTATTAACCCTGATAACATTTTAATTAGAATAGCATTGCATAACAACTTATAAATTGAATGTAGGCCTAAGTACAATATAAATGTATTCATTAGTCTTAATTGCAGAAAAGAAATATCTAAATTATATATATTTTTTTGTTTGTTTTTATGTATGGTATTTGCTATAAAAAATAATTCATCTATTTCATTAATATCCAATATAATTATTATTATTCTAAATAGATTTTAACTTATAACAAATTAGAACTTGCTAAAGCTTAAACTAAATTTAAAAAGAATTTACATTCAAAATTGAGATAACATTATTTTATTAGGCCTATATGCTAGGCCTATGTAGGATAGGAATGAATGGGGTGACTTGACCTGCAAGACACGCATCAAAGCTGATTATGATAATAGAACTTAATTAATTATATCTCTATGCTTACAGTGGTATTGTAGTTATCGTAGTGATTAATAAACTGTCAAATATATACTACGATGACGGTCAAAACCATCTGTTTTCTTTTAAAATAGAAATTACCCTTTATGTTAATTATTTTTAAAATATCGTTTGTCGTAAATAACGGTATTTTGTATCAACCAAACATGACGTCAACTAACTCCATGACGTCTTATTTGCTTGAGAGAAAAACGTTACGTCAATATTTATAACCATTTAATCTGGCAACACTGCTACCACCAGTATCATACGGTGGATAGGACATCCACCAGCTGTTATTCCGAGGACGGCGTGTCTTCCGGTGCGGTAAATAGTAAGGATCGTAGGGTCGTCTTCGGTAAGATCTCCACCAGGGATCCCGAGCTGATCTCTTTCTGCCATCAACGATTGATGGCGTCGTTGGTCGTCTGCCGATATCGGAATTGTAACCGCGAAAAGCTCTTGATGACGATTGGCTTCCGTAAACTGAATAGCGCGGAATTTCGATGACCTTTACAGACATTCGTGGATCAGGATCTGCCATTCTCTGCGTCTGAAAAGGGTTCATTTATATAGTTAGGTATAAAGCTTTCTGACGTCATGTAGTGGTCCCTTTTAAAATTTGATTTACGCAAGTGTCACGCGACAGTAAGCTTCATTATCATAGTCGTCCTCATCATCGTCCTTTCATATTCTCACTCTTTACAAAACAGTTTGGAAGTTATACTTCCCAACTCATCGATTTTCTCGTAACGTCTGACGTCATTGCGTCAAGCTTTAATATGTCTTAATGAAATGTGTTAATCGTCTTTTAATATTGTATATAGACTATATGTATGTGACATGTCATTACACATTCTAATATTGTAAAAAATATGTATATATTTTGTACGCAATTATATCCATCTTACCTCGTCCCACGCGTCTCTCCACGAGCAGAAACAACAAGTCCAAAGAACACTAACAATCAGTACCAACAAGGCGAAGAAAGCCATTAGTCCGAAGAGTACGACTCCAAGAACTGTGTAGTTTTCAACACTATTTTCTGTAGCTTCGTCGTACGCCTCCCACTCCTTGTACGAGGCGTATACCGAGAGTGCGATACACACAATGGAACACAGAATGATGATCATGTTCATAAATACAAACGCTATGTCCTGTGAGGAAAGATGAGTTGATTTGTTTTAATAATCAAAAGCAGCATCTGAACCACACTCTTCCATTTTCCACATTGCGCACTTAATTTATTTTCAAGAGTATTACTTTCAAATTTAGAATTATGCACTACAATTTCTCTATTTTATGTTGTGTTATGTTCTTTCTCTTTTTTCGTACTTACATTTTTCGGTTGCCAATATAGAAAGGATGCGAATAACCCGAATATACCAACCAGTGAAACCTGTAGACGAATAGGTTATAATCATCATGCATCATGTTTATCATTATTATTATGATGATCATTATCATCGTCATCATCATCATCATCTACACCATCATCATCATCATCAACATAACCATCATCATCATCATCATCACCATAGGTAGTTAAGTTATTTACACGTGTAAGTTGTTTGTATGCGCACAGCTATCATCAGTGGATAATAATTTACCTGGGTAAACAAGCATGGTCATGGACATGAACGAAAAAGAAAATGAGTTACGTACAATGATGCCTGTCCACAGGGGTGAGGCAGCATCATTTGTGGCTTCATATTTTGATAAACAGTGTTGATAGCAACTTGACCAAAATGATATCAAAAATAGACCGGAAAATACTAGTATAGCACTGGTTACTGCAGTGCATGTTCTGTATGAATTCCACGGTGCCATTGTCTGTGTAAAAAAACGTCATATTTTAGATTAAATATGACACATCGTTGAATAGAACAGTCAATCCAAAACCCATTAAAATATTCTCCCCATTGAACCTGCAAAAACATTCATTATTTGTATATGAATAATCATAATTCATGAAATACTGTACATGTATGTTCATCATGTTACCACCGTTGCTGTCGTTACAAACGTAAACAGTTTTTGTATACATGAAATCCGTGGTTAGGATTGCATATTGTACTCTAAACATTGTTGTCAGAAAAAAAAGCTCTAACAAAATCAATACTGAATGCAGGATAAAAGAAACACTAAGCTGGGGAGACTCCGGTGCAATATCCAATTGTCGACTGGGCCGGGTCTGGCCACAGCTTGGTACGTTAGGCCTATTGGTGCTTTGCGGCCCATAACGGGATAGGCCTACTGGAAATTGAGCATATAAAACGTCAGGGCCAAACTGTACTAAAACGCATCCAAATTACAGGAGAAATAAAGAAAATAATGGTATCCTACATTAAAAAATGGTCTTAATTTAATGAAGACCATGGATTCGTCATAGAGGACAAGGGGTTTCCCCATGCCGGCAAAAAAATCACCTGACTCGATGTTTAGTGTATAGAGAGCAAATTAATTGATGAAGAGATGGACAATTATTAAAACAAGCATGTGCATTTCCTGCAGTTTGACTCTCTTAACAATTTAAAGAGTGAAACTCGTTCTATAAGAATGAGAACAATTTACACTAAACAGCGATTTTACAATAGGAGAGGAACTTAAGATTGTTGTTTACAAAAAAAACAAGAAAATGGCCCAGCTGTAAAAGGAAAATTGAATTGTTGGTATGTTTCGACAACAAATTAATTTGAATTATTTTTTATGAT
This sequence comes from Antedon mediterranea, assembly GCF_964355755.1. NCBI lineage: Eukaryota > Metazoa > Echinodermata > Crinoidea > Comatulida > Antedonidae > Antedon > Antedon mediterranea. The sequence continues at coordinate 22,641,161 of NC_092676.1, forward strand.
TTTAATTATCTGTCTATAGACAATAATTTTAGATTAGTTATTTCAGTCAGAGAAAAGTATAATTATAAGCCTACTCATTTCACTTGTGATTTCACTCTTCCCTGGTTCTATTCAGTGCTGTTCATGTTGCCAGAATGTTACAAGTTATTAATGGTTTTTAAAGTAAAAAACAAAAACAAAAAACAATATTTTAGGCTTACTTACCAATGTGGGATGTTACCAGACTTTCACCATCGCAGCAATATTGTAGAAAAGAACACAGACGAATTAGGGAGATGGGTGTGTGTGGTAGAGCGACACTTTGTCATCGGGCGTAAGCACAGAGATAGACAGACTGGACGTGTTACAGAACCAACAATACACGAATGTCATAGGGCATATGTTGAAACTTCCGACTCATGCATCCCTTACATAGTACAACAGTTTGAGTCGGTAGTGCTTTACATTGTGAACTGAATTAGAACTAAAACAACACTATTCCAACGGAATAAATTGATCTAGGTAAATCGGGTGTTATATGCTAAATATTGGCTTGCAGTTTGTTAAATTGACCGATATCGGATAAGGTCGGAGTGCCTATTTCTCACAAAAAAGGAGGGTTCGATAAATGAATAGAAAATTATAATAACAATAGATAACCATTGTTTTAATTGATTCATAAAAACAATTAAAAGTTAACTGTTATATGATTGGACAGTTTCATGGGAATTTCCAATAGAACACGTTACATTATTATTATAGAATAACTGATCACACGCATGTTACTCGCGAAATATGGTAAATGATTTTCTAGAGACAGGTAGTGCGAATGTATAGGCCTACTATAAAATATAAAGATCAAAACGTTGAATCATGGCTTGCCTCTCGTTATTTGAAGAAGTTAGTTGTATGCTCTGTACCGTACAAATATACTATTGTCCCCCCCCCCCCCGCAAACCCCTACATTTCGAAAATAGAAACATTTACAGTAGATTCTCTCGTTGATCAATTATATTCGTTATAAATGTCATTGGTATAGTTCACAACTTGCCAATTGATGTTATGACTTCACGACAAGATTTACAATTTTACATCAACATGTACAAATAAACACACTGTATTCGTACGGTTTGGCATTTGTCGTTAATGCTCTTTACAAAAATCCAATTCAATAGCTGCATTTCCTTCAATTGGTTGGACGATTAGAACGCGCTTGTGTTATCCAGCCAGAAAATTATATAAACAATTGAACAATAAGTTGTACAATCCAGAAATAACAACAACGGTGGAAAGTGGCTCTCTACAGTGAAAATTGAATCTGGAATAGCAAGCCGGGTACTTAAGTGTTTGTATTTAAGGACTAAGATGTGCAGATGACTTTGCTACTGATATAGAGATACACTTGGTCCCGTAAGGTTCAAAATACAAGGTAAGGCTCAGGTAATGTTTAAAATTGTACTTACAAATGAAAATTAGTAGAATAGATTAGATAAAGAATTCAATCTTGCTTCATTTTGAGAGAACTCAATCTTGATTCATTCTGAAAGAATTCAAATCTTGCTTCATTAGAATTCAATCTTGATTCATTCTGAAAGAATTCAATCTTGATTGATTCTGAAAGAATTCAATCTTGATTCATTCTGAAATAATTCAATCTTGTTTCATGCATTCTGAGATAATTAAATCGTTACTTTTCGAGAGAATTTAACCTTGCTTCATTCTGAGACAATTCAATCTTGTCTTTCTAAGAGAATTCAATCTTGCTTCATTCTGAGAGAATTCAATCTTGTCTTTTTTGAGAGAATTCAATCTTGTTTTATTCTGAAAGAATTCAATATTGACCCGACTAGACTTTAATCTTGTTTTATTCTGAGAGAATTCAACCGTGTTTCATTCCGAGAGAATTAAATCTTGACTTTCTGAAAGAATTCATTTTCTTGTGATCACTTCAGAAGGAATTCGATCTTGTAGTTCTCTTTATTCACGATTTAAACCTTTCCTTAAAAAAACAACTAGAAAACTTATATTTATATAACCGTAATTTATTCGTCTACCATAATGTTGGTCCAAAATGCTAAATCAGTGTATGAGCCCACACAATTGAAGTATGTCACTAGATTGGGTTCAAATCCCAACAGGGAATAAACGTTTCATATTACCACAAAACATTACTTGTGAGTCGAAAACGAATGTACAGTGATTTACTGAAGGAAAAGTGTTGAAGTATAATAAGATAAATACTGTCAACTGGGGGTACGATTTATATTCATTTGGTGGCTTTATATGCACATTAAAATTCTGACATGTACCTATGTATATGTTACCGGTTGTATGTGGTGAATTCTTACAGGCACATATTGAAATTATGACCTTGTGTTGTGTTTCAATATTGTATATTATTACATTATCATTTCTTTAAGAATCAGCATTTTTCCCTTTTTTTTAAAGTAAACTTTTTAAATCTGCATTTTATAAAGTATTTCAAACTCAGTATGTTTATTTTTACTCAATTTCAGAGAGTGTTCTTATTTTAAATATTAACATACTTTTATTACTTGATGTAGTATCTTGTGAAATAGAGATTTTGTAGAATTACACAAACGTGCAAATTTTCTCATTTCAGAGGCTGTTCTTTTTTCTTTTTTTTTATTCAGTATATTACACAGAGACGCCTTATAAGATGGAACCACCTTAGCTTCAAGGCGCCTCAGATTAACAAATACAACATTTTAAAACAACTAACAGAAACATCAATCAAATCTTCCAGAATTAACAAGAAATTGTTGTACATAATAAAATAATAAAGCATTTTCACAATTCGAAGAGGCTGTTCTTACACAGTGCATTTCATATAACATAAAACGTTTCTTATATTTTTATTCTATTATAGTTTGATACAAATAAAATACAGATTTTGAGCCAAATCCTTTTTAAAATATTCAAAATGCTTTATCAGGAAATTAAACCTTGTCAGCAGGAATGACGCTAGATTCTTCAAGAAAAAACATTTCAAAAGCCTTTTTTTTTCCCCATTTATAATTATTTATAAAAAACACGTTTCTTTTTCAGATTTATTAAGTATGGCGTATATCTATGGTAACGCTATACACGTGAGCGCAGCTATGTTTGTGCTAGGGTTCATTCAGTTACTCATGTGGGCAGCTTGTTTCTTTGGCTGTCAAGTGTGGGGTCAATATGACTACGGCATCGCTGTACTTGCCGGTGTATTTGTAAGTATTTACAAAAATGTTGTGTATATATGGAACGCCGTTTACGCAACATTTCGATGATATGAATTTTATGACGTGATATGTGAATGAAATGCATCGATATGAATTGAATGGCGCGATATATAAATGAAATGTTTTGAATTGAATGCTGTGAATTGAATGTTTTGAATGAAATGTTTTGAATGAAATGTTTTGAATGAAATGTTTTGAATGAAATGTTTTGAATTGAATGTTTTAAATGAAATGTTTTGAATGAAATGTTTTGAATGAAATGTTTTGAATTGAATTGAAAAGTCAAACTATTGGTGGCGTATGTCATTCTCGCTCGCGATTATTTTCTCAACCTCTTAGGCCTAAGCCTGGGTACCCTCATCTCCTTTCTTCCACGCTGCCTTTACAGAGAATCCTAACAGACCTGGGTTCGGAAATATGTATTCCAATGTTTCAGGTCTGTTAGGGAGTCTCTGTAAAGGATTCATGTTGATGACAGCGTTGAAAGGAGATGAGGGTACCCATGCTTAGGCCTATTAAGAGGTTGAAAAAAAATCGCGAGCGGGAATGACATACGCCGCCAATAGTTTGACTTTTCAATTCAATTCAAACATTCATTTTCATTCAAAACATTTAATTCAAAACATTTCATTCAAAACATTTCATTCAAAACATTTTATTCAAAACATTCAATTCAAAACATTTCATTCAAAACATTTCATTCAAAACATTCAATTCAAAGCATTCAATTCAAAACATTTCATTCATATATCACGCCATTCAATTCATATCGATGCATTTCATTCACATATCGCGTCATAAAATTCATATCATCGAAATGTTGCGTAAACGGCGTTCCATATGTATACACATTGTGGACGATTGAGTGATGTTTGGTTGCGACACGACATGAATGGGCCATTAACGATGATACTTGTCATTTGATTATTGTTGTATGTGTTGTGGCTAATTCAAACCAGTTCCATAACACTATTGAAGATCTATAACGATGGTTTCATGAAACCACGGTTTATAATAGTAAAGAAAAGCGCCTTTTTGATAGAAATTAGAAAATGTAATAACTAGGTAGGCCTACATATTCAATCTGAGTATGTGTTTTTATTAATGTTTTGGTAGAGACTTTTCAATTCATTTTTTTTTCATTATTGAATATATATTATTTTCTCATTGCAGGCAATGTGGACTGGACTATATGGAGTATATATGACAAAGAAAACACTGGATCGACGACTTGTAAGTGCTTTTCTTGTAGCTAGGATTTGGTCACCATGGAGATAGACCAAAACAATGGATCTTGTCATCATCATCCTCATCATTATTATGTTTATTGATATCATCATTTCATTAACCTTCTCCTTCATTATCATCATTAGTAGGACTTGTGTTGAAAGCAATGGATATGAATACGGATTGCTTCAGAATAGAGATCTCATGTCTTCGATCTGAAGCATCTTACCATATATACAGAACTTGCGAGGATAAATTATTTTCACCATTAGATTAAACCGAATCCTTGGAACAATTCCAATAAAACATGTCGAATAAACATTTAAATGTTTACTGCAAATCTTATTTAATTTTATTTTAGGGCGGTGGCTTTCTCTGTTCCAGTATCATTCTTATTTTAATCTGTGCATGCTGCATCTTTTTGAATACCTATTCTGGACTCAAAGAGTACGAATATATCACTAACATGGAGTCGTCCAGTGAAGTCCCCCGGGACATCACTGGACTTGTTATCTACGGTACAATAGACTTCTTTGCGATTTTTCTACTTGTTGCTGCGTGTTATGCCTCGTTTATGAACTGTTGCTGTGAACCGCTACCTCCAAAGGTAAGTATACCGCGATCATGTAATGGTTATTATAACCGATAACGTATAATGGTAGGCCCAACGTACGCTTACAAATAAGGGATATAAGGGGAACGTACCTCTTGTGTTCACGGCTATGTATGAGCACAACAATTGTCCTCTGAAGGGGTAGGCCTATTTGCCGATCAGGCATTTTAAACCTTCAGTCTCAATTCTTGTGGTGCATAACCAACATTAAGATTAATGGTTATTTAACTATTTTCTTTTAGGAATTTGGCTTTTCATACCTGAACCACGAGGATCAACGCGGGGTTTCTCTTGTCGATGCGAATTACGTATGAGATATAGCCCAATTTCTACAATCATCAGTGCTAAACTTCTTTGATTGAAAGGTTTTAGTTTAGTTTATAGGGTTGCTTTAGAGATTTACCATTTTTTAGCCTTCATAGACTAGGAGAAAACAAAAACCGACGTAACAACTGTTAGAATGACGATTAGGCTACCTAACGTTACGTTCACACTTGTAACGGTAACAGTTTGGTTCTCATTAGAACAGGCATGGAGAAATAGACTTCTTTACCACCTAGAACGCATCAAGCTTAGTATCAAATAGACTGTTCGAAAACCGTAGGCATATAGTTTGTATGATTTCGTTATAACAGACAGATGGTTGTATAAGATTAATGACGTGAGCAGTATAACCTAATCTGCCATTGCTACTGCACTTTCTTAATCTTTGTAAATAAATATTCTATTGTAATCTAAATTTCAGTTTTTTGTACATCTACATGTTTATATTATTATCTATGAAAAATGTTGAAGTTGCATAAGGTCGGGTTTTATCATTGAGTGAGACGTCCGTCACGTGCATGATGCAGTTCATTATATCGCCCTCTGTCACTTATCTTACATTTAATTACCCATGTATCAAGTTGCTCCCCGTATTACGTCTGTTTTTATGACAACGCCTATTTTAATACTGTAGTGACAAGTGGTTTTGTATACGGGGCTCCTCTTCAGACATTATAATTACCATGATTAATTAATGAAGTGCGAGAATACAATTAAAATAACAGTTGTAATAGCTAGTTTGGAGGAAAAGTACTTTTGTAAACTTTATGTGACAAGTTGTTTGGTTGTATACGGGGCGCCTCTTGAAACAAATTATAGTATCTCGTGGGAAATACAAAAACAGCCGCACAACTCATTACCATGATTAATTAATCTAATTTTGAGGGCGATATGAGTAGACTGGAGAAATGATAACGGAGTATAATGTAAAATCATCGCACCTATGTACGGTTATCTTGGATGATTCAGTGCCACCACTCAGTACCAGAGACCCAAGTTCATTCACATTGAAATTAGAATAATCTGAACAGTTGAAGCATTTAAACTGGTATACCTTATATTGTAATACAATTCAGCTTCAGCTTGAACGGTGTAATACAATAAAACCTGATCACAACACTTTTGTGAACAAAACCCACGAAGCGTTATGGTTTCGGTTCAGTAACCATTAAGATTGACAATAATTGTATGTAGGCACTATTGTTTGCTTTTGGGTGTTGCCGCTTTCGCCCTCTTTTCAGCCTTTGTTTACTGCTGCTTCACGAGAGACCTGCGTACCAATACACTCTGAACGGTGGTGTAGCTTGGAAGCTCTTTTCTATAAAGGTAAGTCCTAAAATAATATATAGTGTTACTATAGGGTTAAATGAGTGTTTATTCGTGTTATGTACATCGTATCTGTAAATTAATAGAAGTTACCTTTGAGAATTATTACAAATGTTAAGACAAAGTTACTGATTGTCGAATTTAAACGAATCACAGCAGAGATTTGGCATTGTAACCTGTGTCCGCGCGAACATATCACGTAAGTTTAGTTTGATAAAACGGATAAACAGGTTTATAATTAGGCCTATATAACCAGATATAACCATGGAGTAAAGAATAATATAATAATTCTTTACTCCATGATATAACAATGACTTACTTTGTGAAAATCACGGCCGGTAGTTTTAGGTTAATTAACCATAACAAACATTATAATAAGTTTAAATATACACACTTTTTATTTGCATCCTTTTATCAACTGAAAAGTGTACAGTATAATATTAATATTTCATATATAAATGCTAGTATTAACGACAGAAATCAGGTTCCCTCACAAGTCCGTAGATTTAATTTAATCATAATATGGGTTCAAATGTTACTTTCCGCAGACATTATAGCGGTAGGCCCAATGTCTGAACGGATCCGTCTGAACAAGGAGTTGTTATAAATAACTACCTGGTCTGAACAAGTAACTGTATATACTCGATCATATTTACTGACCATGACACCCATCCATTTAAATTATTACCAGAGTGCTATGCTAATTATATTCTTCTAGTCAACTTTTTGTTAACTTTAAGTATGTTCAAATATCGCCTCCGCCTTAATACAACACGGAAACAACCACTGTTCACTATGTACATAATGTAATCTGTTTGGTTGAAGTAGATAGGGCTTTGACAAAACTGTGGAAAAACAAATACTGTACTTTAAAAAGTTAGTTTGCAACTTGGGAAGTAAGCCGTTCAACCCATGTTTGTCAGTTACTGGCACTGTCATCATAACTTGGAGAAGTTAGAAAATAATTCACACATTTTTATATTTTATTCATAAACACTTATGGTGACAATCGAATAACAGTGTGAGATGGTGTATAGTAATAAGTAAATTAATAAATAATAAAACGCAATATACGGAAGGGAATGGGAAAAAGTTAAAAATATATGTTATATACGTGTGTAAACTTTCATTGGAAAGTCTTCAAGCGAAGAATTCTACATTACGATAAACTCAGGGTACAGTGTTAGTAATGCGACTGTTCCTGTCGAAAAACATGACGGTTAATTCGAATGGCAAGACTGGTTTGTGTTATGGATATATATTTTACTATGATTTAAAAATTATTTTATAAATTATGTTAAGTGAATCGCAATTTCTTTTTCTAATGGGTACAAAAGGTTAATCCTGTAAAAGAAGTGTGTACGTACAACAAAATTTCGATGCACTAGTACAATTGAATTATTCAATTCTATAGTTACAAAGAATTTCTCACACTTTGACAAACATAAATTGAAGTCTTATTCTTATGTAAAAACGAATCCATTGATGTCCAAAGAAGTGTGTAAAGTAGTTATAGTTATTTCCTCAACAAAAATGTCTATAAATCTAACACTGTACCAGTTGTGTCCAACTATAGTTAGAACTATTCTAAAGAAAGTACAGTATCGTTGTTGAATATTGAAAAAAATCTAAATGTGTAATAGATCAAACAATTTAATAGAGCAAATTAATGATTAATACATTGGGTTTTTAACATTATGTGATTCGTGTGTGCTACACCGAGGAGACGGGAAACGTAAATTGAAATAAACACAAACATTAACACTAACGTTAATGAAGATTTGTTATTCGGATAGCTAAGACATAGGTGCCTTTAAAGTGTGAGTAAGTTCCTTTGTAAAACCGAACCACAGTGTAATCTTTGGAGTGAAAGTGGAATCATTAGGTTCATTGACTATGACTTCGTTGTCAATTGTCATTTTTTTCTTACAATGTGGTGTAATTAACAAAGAATGTCTTTCTTGTGACATTCCAATGTTCCTTTTAAAAATAGTATCACACTGAGAAATGGAAACAAGATAACGAATAGCCAATCTGAATTAACGAACTTGCACTGAGAAGTGTCAAACGACTGTACTATTCAGCTTAAGAGGAATAATAAGTTGGCCTTAAATGGTATTTCGATAATTGAACCGATTTTTTTGTATACAATTCAGTGCTCTATAAAAATTACTATATACTGTATACCCTATTGTTAAGTTTGTTTTCGCTTGATTTACTAGATCATATAAAGTTCAAATTGTAAATGTTAATACGGTAAAAGAAAAGTATTGTAAAAGTACAGTAGGCTCTTACTAGAATCAGAAGCAATTATGGTCAAAAATAGAAAACTTACACATCCATATGCATAGGAAATAAAGTTTTTCGCATGCAATAATATATTAACCGATGTATTACATCTTATGAATTTGCAAAAAGTGATATTCCAAATATATACTTAATGATTATTTATTGTTGTTTTAGAACTTTATCAAGATACATCACAATGACATCAGAGAGTTGCTGTTTATGCGGTAAAGCAGGGATTCTTTCAATCAGTGCTCTAGCGCTAGTGGCAGCCCTAGTCAATGCTGGTGTGTGGGTGAGCTGTGCAGTGGAATACTGTGACATATACAATGCAACAGATATTAAGAATGAATGGGAGGTCGCTGTTCTTTGGTATACCCCACCAGTGGTGGCATTGGTGTTGGTAAGTATTCATCCCATTATTCCCTGATCCAGGTTTATAGATTTAAAATACTTCAAGGGGACTACCGTACTTACACAAATATGTATACTGTTACAAAATATATTTGTAATTAGACACATTTAAAAGAAATATTACAGTTTAAGCTTATACTAAATGTCGAAATATATTTTCAATTGCAGAATAAATTAATTCTTGGAAGAGGTAATCTGGCTTTAAATGTTAAAAACTTGAAATGCATTCAAACTAGTCTTGAGATGTCTTATTCCAAAAACGGGTTTGTCATTTTATATAATTTCGTTGTTTTTTTCAATTACAGATGATAGTTCCTACTGTGTTTGGTATTTGTATGGGTACCGTTTGCTACGACTCGGCAGTGGTAAGTTGCAAACTAATGTTATTGTTTTAGGCCTAATACTAGCTAGGCTAATTAGGCATACTAGCTAATAGGCAAATAACCAGGAAAGATCGAACCAATCTCAGTATTGCTTCATCTAATGAATGCAGAAACTGGGCCACTTCTAGGCCGAGCTTCAACTGTTTTACGACACAGCAGACCACGCAGTCTACTGCCTTCTGCGCATGCTTACTGTACGTTTGAGTAAAATGTCTTCAATTTTAAATTGACGGTACGGTACTAGTACCTCTTCACGTTTTTCCCATATGCTTTAAAAGTTTTATAATCTATGTATATATATAAATATAAAACTTAATTTTAATTTCCAGGGTACGGCTATTGCAGTATTCTCAACTCTATCAGTGATCGGTTCATTTGCATACATCTGCCTAGAACTTTTAGCTTTATATGGAGACAAGGAAAACATATATTTTGAAATATTTAATCGAGTTCTTACCTCGGAAAGTGACACCGGCGAATGGTTATGGAGAATACAGTTAGGCCTAACATGTCTTATAGTTCTTCTGTCAATGGTTCTAATATTTATTGGCTACTGCTCCTGTGGTATGATAGATGATGACGAGGTAAGTTATGTACACATTGATTAACAACGTACTAGGTTTGAAATAGTTTCAAAAATCATTTCATATATTTTAGAAAAAACTTGAACAATGGGACATGGTATTTACCTCATACCATATTGTTGGAATGATGACGTAATGATGTGTCTTTCATATTAAGTTTATGCATTCTATGTTGTAATTAAGGACATTTTGACTGATTCGGTTATTTTGATTTGTTTTACTGTAGATGGAGTACGCAAAGGAAGAAGAGGAAGGAGGAGGAGGATTCCCGTCTGATCCAAATTATGGACAGTTTGACAGTTATAAAGGTAAGTTGTATAATCTATTGTCCGCCATAAGTATCAACGACGCAGGATCCATTTTGAAAGATATGCTGAGGTTGTGAACTGTAGACCTACTTAATGACGACATCGTATTGAATAAGTTGTTGAAAGCGGGAAGGTAATCATCAACATTTAAATGAAGAACTTCACTTTCCATGATCACCGTAGTTCTTGACGATGTATTATGACTTACAGTTTGCTTACAGCTTTGGTAAATGATTTTTCGTTTTCTTTATTTCCAGCACCGTATATGATTTCAAAAGCACCTCACAACAATTACGGAGAAAATGGACTTTCCAACAGACATAGCAGGTACAACGATGATTTGATAGCAGACCATCTCCGACCTAGGCCACAACAATCCTCAACCCACATGCCACAAGACCCATGGAGCAGGCAACCTACCTTCACCAGTCGACAAGAGCAACACGTTGAATCGATGGAGAACAAATATGCTCGTTACGGTGCCCAACCTGCAGTAGGACCACCGATATCAAGAAGTTCTAGCACTCGTCGTAGCCACCAAGAACTACCAAGTCACAGAGAGGACACACGGTCATACAACGACCCAGGTCCACCACCACACAGCGGATCTGAGCCACTTTATCCGAGCAACCACAGACAGAGACGGCCTAAGCAACAGCGCAACAAGGATTCATCAATCTTGGATTATGGGAAGAAACGAAGTAATTATACGGGTATAAGAGATATACGATCTCATATGACAAATGGACTGCCACGTCCACAGGTTGATTATGATTATTCTCAAGATAATGAGGGTTTTTCAACTAGATACGATTATTATTAGGAAATACTATATAGAAAATTATTAGTACCCTACTCATGTAATCAACATAAAGAACTTGATCTTAATGATCTTAGTCAAAAAAACACTGCAGACAAATTACTAATTTTGATTTGCTTTCCACGCCGCAGAAGTTAAGGGCGGTAGTGTTAATTTCGTCATCATATGGATTTTCTCTATTATCATCATTGATAACGATATGTTCCAAGTTTATCAAAGATATAGCTTTTTGTTAATCTAAAGGCTAAACATTTTCCCTCTGTTCGTTATGAAATATTTGTACATTTCTTAGGAATTTAGTTAGTTAGAAGAATATGTTTAATAAAGAATAATTTGTATGTTTTTTTTTAATTGCCAATCCTACTGTATTGTATTTATCCTATATTTATTTACATAACTGTACTTATAATACCAAAACGTATTAATTAGCTATTGTATATTATATGGTAATAGTTTTAATATTAATATTATTAATCAATTATAAATATCTTACATGTAGTCCCAAGAAACCAAGAAAAGAGTGTGATCTCACATTTTTCTGTAGATACTAATAAATATATTATCATATCGCGATGTAGAAAATGTATGTTTGTACTAAAACTTATATTTTGCTTAATTGAATTAGCTGTTTTTGCATAATTATTTCTAAATAAATATATACATTTTTTTAAAATAATGTGTTTGGAAATATTTTTTTTATTCGTTTGCACCATAAGGTCTTTTGGTTGCCTCCCAAGATGTCTTTATCATGACCAAACAACTATTAAGAAGTTACCGGACAGAGAGTTCTGACGGTAAAGCTTCGTTCCAATTTGACGCAATGCAATGACGTAACGCAACGCAAAGTTGACCAATCTCAAGCGATGGATTATTCGAACAGTCGCGTGTGATTGCGTCTACACCCTAGTTCGAACCAAGCTTGAGTGTTAAATGAGTTTAAAAAGATACTCAGCGATTCCGTCAGCGAACCGTTACAAAGAAGAGGGCGTCAATACATATCCACCACAAGTTCCTGGTTCATATTCAATAGGGGTATAACATCATAATTATTCCATATTTCCCTATGCTTACACATTTAAAAGGCGGTCTTCATCAGTGCTATCCAATTTGAAGTGAAAGATCGCGGGAAGGGCGTTAGCAAACGATACTATTGACAGGTTTCTTTCAATTAACACATTTCTTCAAATTAACTGTATTCATAAAATTAATAAAAACAATAGGCCTATGCCTATTATTTGGTATATCCACCTATAAAGTATAGGGACTCGTAGATAGATACTGTTATGAGTAACCCTTGTAAGGTCAGAAATTTAAATATCCATAATAAATCCTGTTACAATAGAATCACTATTTCGCAAAGTACTGGTATTGTTGTGTCAATAAAAAGAAACGTCTTTTATGCTTCGGTGAGGCGTAGCATCTTGTATAGTATCACGGGCCGCGTCATCAATATTATCCTTGCACTGTCAAAAAGTAGCCTGATGACGACTGGGTTCGATTAAAAGTTACCGTAACTCATTAACCTATTCCTTTAAGAGCATTACCACAATTTTGTTGGTATAGTAGCTGCTGACAGATTATATCAACATCAACTAATGTAAGTGATTGTCTGTTTTATTTTTGCTTTTATTTTATGACTCATGGGATTGTTTTATTGCTTTAGTTTCATTGAATTGAATCCACAGTATTAAATGAACACAGGCCAAAATATACATATTGTATTGTGTTGATATACACTGGATTTACCTGGTGTGTTATTCTATTGTTGAATTATGTATTGGAAATTTGCTATGTTACAGTTGATAGATTTATTTATGTGAGTTTCAGTTTAATTGTTTGATTATATGTTAACCGATATTTCTTTGGATAGTACATTTCGACTTATTGTAAAAGTAAGGAATGTACCGGCAAACAAGGGTGTGATCCATATTGAGGTTTTAAAGTTTTATTGTGTACCGCCAATTGTGACAACGACAGGGTTAAGAAATACAAAAGGCAGTGTGTCATTCACACTGTCTTTCAGGGCTTAACTTACAATTGTATAAATCGGGATCAAGCGACCAGCATGTGTGACAAACTACATTTACTACTCAATATGAGGGAACCTATTTATCCGCAGCGCCTTAGATTAAACAAAATGATCAGCATAACACCGTTGATGCAGTATATGTTTAAAAGTTGAGGTTTTAATACAAAAAAAACTTATGTTCATTTTCATGATTACGTCATGTGCGATATCTTGTCAGACAAATAATTAGGCAATATTATCCCATTCTTTGTATTTTCGCATTGAACTTAAACCTTTGTTTGGAATGGTACCATGCACCAAAAGTAAAATTTAACAATTTGCAAGTGTTCGTCATGCCATGTGAAAACAATTTCGGTAACCGAGAACAAATACTCCTACGTAGTTGAAATATTCTAAGAGAATCGTGTATGGTTATAACAATATTATTATTATTTTCCATATAAAAACAGGTGATTCAGAATCGAATTCTAAACACCCATCAATAACTTTCAACTGACAAAAAAGGAACACGTCTGTTTTAGGTCTGCGCGTACAAGACGCACCTATACATAAGCGCTGCCAAATCCGATAGGAAACGAAATAGGCATCAGAGAGAACCGCCTAGAATTAAAGAACTATATAAGTTAAGAGGAACAAAACTATCAGGATGTGTAAATGCCAGTGTATGGTTGTCGGGCGGTGTCGGTTCAAACTTTTAAAAGCATGTGGAGTCATCTTGGTTTTGTCAGGCCTTCTACTGGTGGGATTTGGAATCGCGGCCTTCTTTGAATGGGGACAGTTTACAAATGACACGGCAGGCGGGCCCATCTGGGCTGGTCTAGTGGTAAGTCAAATTATGTAACTTAACTTTTTGAAGAGAAGAATATAAATGACAATGAAAGAAAATAAAACTTCTTGACGAAATGGTACGCAAACATTTGTTTATACGTGGTTTTATTTCGTGTTTTATAGGCAATTGTGACGGGTATATGTTCATTTTATATAGCATCTACGTTATCTGACGATGATTGGGTGAGTTAAGAGCAAAACAGTAGTTTATTTTGAAGAGCAACATCATTTTAATGATCATATCAGTTTGTTTATGAGTCGTTCTTACACTTTTCTGAATTATTTTATCATAACTGTAAACATAGTCACGATTTCAAGTCAAGAACACTTTCACATGCAAATCACATGATCTGCAGCTACTTAAGACTAGTTAGGCAGACCAAGTTATTATAATAAAGGTTTACAAATAATTCTACAACGTTTAAAACTGAATAAACTATACTCATTATTACAGTATTGTTTATGTATGTATATTTTATTTGAAAAACATTTTGTATCTGTATCTGTCTCATATTGGGTGCAGTTTTTCTCTAGAGAAATAATTCTATTAAGAATCGTGGCAGATCTGAGATTTGTAAGAAAGCATTTTACAACTGCATCAAACCACTACTATCATTTTTCTACAGGGTGTGCGAGGTCTGGTTTGTTTCACCCTTCTTTCATTGGTCACCATGGCAGCTAGCATTGGCCTGATTGCTTGGAAACTTTGGGAAAATGATTACTTTGTTAGTAAAGACAAATTTGAAGCTTCTACGACAGAAGACCCTTCCGAATGGACATTAACTATAGCACTCTTTGCAGCGGTCAGTTTTGTCGGACTTTTAGTAATGTTATCAAGTACGATTATAGGCTGTATTGGATGCAGGTGTCCTGAAAGTTCGGAAGTAAGTGTTTGCTTATTAGTATTTGCCACACACATATGTTACGTCTAAAGGTTTGCACAATGGTGGAATACGATTTTAAAAATATTCTATTAAGTAAATACCACTTAAATATCCTTAAATATTTTGACTTAAATGTCTTGTAATGAATAATGCTAGAATCAATGATCCACACAATCTGCTAACCCGGTAAATTTCTTTAGCGCCAACTATCGCTTGGTACTCCTGCGTGAAACATAATTATAGTTTCAATAGTTACCTTGCTGTGTTTAAGGAGAAAATTGCACATTATAGTAACCAACGGTCCTTTTCTGTTACAGCTCGTTTCCGGAGTGATATAGTTAGAAACTACGAATGAATCATTTCAACAAAATACAAGCGTTTACACCAAAAGGGAATGACAGTATTTAGACGTATACTTATGCAAGATTTAAAGATTTATTGGAATCTTATTGGTGGAATCTGAACTAAAATTAACATATATTTATGAAAGGAATTATTTAAATTTATTACCGTATGGTTTCCCATGTTGCATTCAGTTGGTGGATGATGTTCCTATCAATGAATGATTTTGAGACATTATTGTGTAATTAGCATACTTGTACTTGGACAAGAAATAAGTCATTATGATAATATTCAGTTGGTGATGGTTTAAAAATAATATAATAATGTGGTTTATCAGATTTGAATAATTATTATTAGGCCTTACTGGGAGTAATAACTTGTTTTTATCAGGGAATCGGTAAGTAAGTGATCTCGGAGGTAGTGCATTTGGGAAAACTAGAGGACACCATTTCTTAATTCACAAGTACTAGTTATATATTACATCAGAGTTAGGAAAACATCTCATTTAGTATTACAGTAGGCCTACTGTTGTTGCTTGATAACGTCTACAGTTTTTAAATTATCTTCCTCAATTTTTTAGCTATATACCAGCACACCATGCTTATTGACTTTCATGAAAATGGATATATTGGTGACGTCACAAATGCTTATTGAAGTCTCGAGTTATCTGCATCCATCAGAATGGGCTGAAATATAAAATAGCACGCCCTCTATCGTTCTTTTTCATTTTGCAAAGTAATTCGCTCAGTTTTTTTGTTCGAAATGTATTATTATTTATTGGTCACAAACCATTTGGAAACAATTATAGAAAGAGATAGGGTTTCACAAGCCGAGAGAGTACAACAGCAAGCTAGTCTTGTTTGGCAATAGATTTTAATGTATTAAATCTTTATACAATGCATTCTCGTTTTTATTTCTGCTCGTAAGTTTTGGCTTGTCATACCTAAAATCAAAACGCTCGCTGGTGGCGCTACGTGTAAACAAAAACACCAATAAGTCCAGAGAAACAAAATGAACATGAACGACCGCAATGCTGTTACATTGAAACAAGACAATTTTAATATCATTGTATACAGGGTTGACTCTACATTCACAAGACGACAAAGTTGATGCTCATATTATAACATTACTAATCTACCATTATTCAATTTGCCAATTGTTTTTCCCTAACTGATGAAGTAAATATGTAAATATATATTAGTTCGACTAAAAGCAGATTGAAAATTACCAAGATTATCGAGTCGGAAAAACCTTTCCAACATGCAATAGGCTTTTTTTCCTCACAACATTTCTTTAAATTTCTTACTTAAACTGATATTTTTTTTAATTTGATGTTTTTATTTGTCAATATTAATAAACACTATTCTAAAATTACAACTTAACGAGAAGAGAATGACCATAGGCTGAAATAATTTTCAACATTTTTTACACCAACACAAAATGACTTCCGACCTGTTTTGTTTGTGTATCTGTTGAAAATTAGGCACACCGTAGTCAATGTGTAGTGATTGACGGACGAATAGGAATTTGGCTATTTACACGCCATTCAAAGCCTATTCATACAGAGCAACGGGCGGATTAATAATAACCACAACGGTCTTTTGAAGACTTGCAGTTTAAATTGGAAAAAAAGTTATCTTCTAGCACATTAACATGAAAATAGTGCATGACTTTTCACTCAAAACCTTTCACACACGCAATCAAAAATAGTTAACATTTCACAAATCCTGACATGCGCAGAAACGTCTAAGCCACATTAGAATATTTAGGTCTAAACATCTTAGAATACCCTGTAACACCAGAAAAAATAGCAACCATTAAAAAAGCCTAGGCATTCCAAAATACTGAATAAGATTATGATATTCCCAATGTTTTAATAGACAGTAGAGGTATACCTAAAACCATGGTTTTTGACAAAATTATTCTCTAATAATTACAGAAGCTCTGTGCCATATCTTTGTACACACATCACATAAGCAGTGCCAAAAATAGTATTATTACCGCCCTCGATGTTCAACATTTACTTTTTTAATTCAACAAACTCTTATTCCATTTATCGACCACCATTCATTGTTTTGTTCTAATTTCTTTCGGATAAAGCGCAATAGTATATACAGTGCTGCATTGAATATTTGCCACAAAAAAAAAAGTAATTACGAAGTAAAAATAAATCGTAGAAGCACCAACTGGAATAAAATGGAAGAAAATTATCGGCTAAAAAAACGAAAATAAGTAGGTAGAATGAGCATGCGCACATGAGCGCTAAAAGTATAGTTACCGCCCCCATCGTTTACAATGGTATGCTTATGGTTGTGCGAAATTAATTAAATGGTCATGCGTGGAGTAAGGCATGTATGGAGAGTTATGACCACCCTCTGCCGTTGATCATTCTTACGCAACCGTTATTACTAGACTACATTAACTTACAACGTAGTAAGGACTAAACTTGCTACCACTACATATAAGGCTACCTCACTTTATATACATTGACTTATCTACTAAAGAACCAATAACTTACACTATTAATTACCGTCTGGAGTGACGTTTAAATTACGCTCGACTGTTGGTACAGAGAATAACAAAATAACTAAAGTGCATTTAATATTAAAGCTTTAGTTAAATTCGCTGAAAACTAGTAAAAAGATCTAAAAGAAATTAATTGATTCTTATTTTAAATAGGATTAACAATAACATAAATGTGACCAATTATATGTCTTACCTAAACCCAATGTGTCTATACCACGCGGATTTCATATTGACTATCCATCGTATATGAATTAACCTATCGACAAAGTAGGTGTTAACCAGTTATGTAGGCCAATAATACCTATGTCTACTTTTATAACAGTAAAAATATTTGGTTGAATGCCAATATAAAAATGTAGTAATATTAATGTATATCTAGAGTAAAAAATATACAAGAAAAAACACAAGAATTGTATTATATGCATTGATTGCAATAATAAAAAAATTATAATAAATGTATAAAGCAATGATTCCTATTTCCATACATAACACTCATTCTCGATTTTCTCATCATATGCAAGGCCAATCCCGCCAAAATACAAAAGTGAAACGAACATCTTATATATTGAAGGCAGTCCCCGCCGAATACAAAAGTAAACGTTTTCATCATCTCGTAAACCCATCAATGACTAGATACAACATAACGTACGTAAAAAATACAAAGCGTTATATAAAATATGAACAACCCTCGTGTCCGAAAACTGGCAACAAATAATTGCATCAAAATGAGGAAGACAGAGACAGACAACAAAAAATTAAACTAAGCACGGCTTTTAGTTTATAAATTGTTCACCGTGTAATACGTTAATATTCTTCTGAAGGCTACCAAAAGTTTAAATATTTGAACTCGTTTCATGCCTAAATTCTCTTTACACTTTACAATACAATAGTACTTATGTTCGCCCCCTCATACGGCTGTAATTGAGGAGATGTGGAGATAACTATTACCAACCATAAATGATTAGATTTATTAATCGACGAACAACCAGCTAATAATACAGTTCCACATTGAGCAGACGGTAAAATGGCGGCAACGTATCATGGCACTGTACATTCACATTGAAAGAAAGACATTAACTGGAAGAATTTATTCCTTAATTTAAGGCCCTTCACCTCGGGAATGTGAATATTACTTGGTCACAAACACTGTACTTTTTAAAAATTCGTTTCAGTCAGGCGTAGGTAACACATCAAAAGTGAACATAATCCACTTACACCAAACATGACGTAACTAAGTTTCTATCTCTGTCGAACTGAAATACAATTTCAATTTTATACAATTTCCTTATTTAAATTTTATCTAACATTTAATTATGAAGAGTAATTTGATTAATCAATTTGTAATTCGAAATGTAGCAGAATAGGCACATCATCAGGTGTTATGCACCGTAGGCTCATAATCTGCACGTTACACGCGCGTGCGCAGTTGAGTAATTTATTTAGACAAATTTACATAATTTTCCTCCCGTCTATGCAATTATGGTCTAATTAACTATCAAAACGAGTCGGTGTTGAAGCCAAAAGACTAAACAAATTAACTAAACATACTGTAGTGACGTCATATAAACCTAATTAATATAGGTACAAATACTGATATGGAATGAAAAATAACTAATAAATTAAATACAAATTAAAGAAAATATTATGATTTATACACTATTACTCCTATAATATGAATCTAATGCTGTCGTCGACATTATAATATAACGGCTAATAAATTGTTAGAAAAAAATAATAGCGAATTGGAAGGTATAATAATCGTGTTGAAGGTTTTTTTTTTAACAATAACAGAATTGACAATTATGCTGATGACAATAAAACACATAGTATTTCAGTCTTTTATCACTAACAACCTGGACAACACGACCAAGAAAAACAAAATATTGAACCTTCCAAATCATCATGTAATAGAATAATCAAATCGCGTTGTGGTTTTCATCAATTAAGCCTATGTTGGTCATTGGATTCCCGGACCGTCTGCACCATAATGAGACTGGTGTTTTTATGATTATGTGTAGATGATCCTAAAACAAGCCTGTTCTACAAGTCACAGCATAGCTACGATGCTTCTTTAGGTTCCGCTGCAGCTTCCGCTTCTTCTGTCTTTTCTTCCTTCTTTTCCTCGGTCTCTCCGTTAGTTTCTGCTTTTGGAGTTTCCTCCGTCTTTGCTTCTTCTTCTTTCTCTCCATTGACTTCCGGTGTATCCTTCTTTTCTTCCTCTTCTGCTTTCTTCTCTGGTTCGGCGGCAGCCTCTTCTTCTTTCTTCTCTCCGTTTTTGGCAGCTTCAGCCTTCTCTGCTTCTTCCTTTTCCTTCTCGGCGGCTGCAGCAGCTGCTGCTTCAGCGGCTGCAGCAGCTGCTGCTTCCTTCTCAGCTGCAGCAGCTGCTTTCTTTAAGAACTATTGAAGGAGATAAAAATATCACTTTAAAGAAAAACTACAGAAATGAAAATGAAATTGATTTGCTGATAACAAATTTCGGCAAAGACTTACTTTCTATTCATATTATGTTTTTCTGACCTAACAGTTCAACTACTATTATACTATTGTATTGTCAGTAAAATAAAACTTACGCTTGATAAATCATCATATACACTGCTTGGGTAGCTGTTGTTCATTTTGTGTAGAATAGCCTTTGGTATCCAACCTTTCATGTTAATCTGATTGACAAGAATTACCTGACTGGCATTCTCATCTTCACCTGGCTTTACGATTAATCCGCCGTACATCAGCTCAGCCCTAAAAAGAAGATCAAACATAAAATATACAAGAATAAGGTAGGATGGAGATTTTACCATATACAATGGCTAATGTAATGCATCAAATCATTATCAAGGAAGATGCTGATACAATTGCCAAAGGTTTATTTGTCTCAAATGTTTCAAGAATGATTTTCCTAAAGCCTGGTTTCCATAAAATCGCTACACCGTGTCGCCGACTGCTGTCGCCGACAGAGCGTAGCGATTCTATGGAAACGCTAGAGTTTATCGGGGATCTAGTACGCGTATACGATTCATCGCCGACAAAATCGGCAAAGTTGAACATGGTTGAACTTTGCCGATTTGACTGCGATGAATCGGGGAGCCTTCCCGATTGTGTCGGCGACATCTGCGCGTGTAGCGATTTTAATGGAAACGCTGTAGCGATTTTAATGGAAACCAGGCTTTAGTGGGTTGTTTCGTTTTCTAGGTCTTGCTTATGAGGTTCAAACAACTAGTAAACTTGACAAAACTTTGAAATATTTGGAGACATACATTCTAGTACAAGTTTTTTTCTTCGGCGTGATCACTTTTATTTGTACTAAATGGTTTCTTCAGTTGGCCAACGTTTCTAAACTGGTCTACACTGGAAACGTTGGAAAACCTTTCTTGCCAAATTCCAAGTTTCGATCAAGCTTTCAAACTAAGTTTTCTATTGTGGACTAGGTTGTCAGAGAACTACTTTTCTGCAGCTTTCGAATATTTTTAACTGGGCTACACTGACAAACGATGGAATTTATGTTGTACTCTGAGGTTGCTCATGTTTGTGTGGTATAGTCTGCAGTACACTGGCAACATTTGTTGCAAACTCGAAAACATTTTCCAAAGTGTGCTCATGTAGACTAGTTGACAAACTTCGATAAACAGCAAATTTGCAGAAGCCTACACTAACTTTATTTCTTAAACGTGGAATTTGGTAAAACAACAATGTAGTTGTTTTCTGTGGGAATGGACCTTACCGGGTAATTGTGCTTTTATTTGCAGGTTTGGTAGGATGGTTGCAAGCTTTGAACACATAGACACTCTGCTTAGGATCGTCGGATTTCTTTGATGCTGCGCACTGTACCATGTCACGGTTTGTGTATGGTGGTGGCAACTTAATTGTGCTGTAAAAACAATGAGAAAATATAAGAGAAAATATTAGAGCAAGCTTATAAAGCAAAATGTGGTTAGGTTCAACCACGATTAGTGTTGCCGTGACTCGAACTTAACCATAAGATAATTTCAGTAGATTAGTATTTTTTCATATTATATATCTAAGGCCGTTATCTCGAAAAATATAAGTAGAAGTAAACTTGAGGGAGACTCAATAAATGCCATGGAGGTGACCAGGAAAAACATTTCCTACGTCATTTCAAGACTTTTCAGTTTTGTTATATGAATGGATATTATAAATGAAGATTATAGTTTATTTGGAATATTCTAATGTTTAACCTCTGCTCAAAATATAAAATAAAAAGGAGAGGACCAGGTTTCCAAACCAATGAATAGATGACAAAAATTGCGTTATATATACAACTTACGTATACATAATTCTAAAATCTTCCTTCGTTTCCAACACTTCTGAGACAATTTTCTTATTCCATTTTTTTCGTTCATCAAGATCTGTAAAAAGTTCCACAGCTGCAAAGAAAAATATTTAATAAACCATTGAATTTTAACAATAATTATGAAAACTGACGTTTTAAGAATTTGTGAAATAAAATTTGACGTTTTATAACATTATTTTTCATTGCATGCATACAATAACGATAGGGCGTGTGTTCGTATCAATATCAAAGATAAAAGTGATAGCGCCATCTATATGCCAACACAAGTTTCGGCCAAAAAAATGAACAGCTGCGTAGTGTAATTGCCGTCATACATAGAATTATTATTATCATAATTATATTTTGATGACCACTTACAAAAAGCTGAATATTATTTTTGGCTATCGTATTATTGAAACATAAACAACATTTTATTAGAGGGTACGATTTCTTACCTCGATCGAAAGAAACGTTTGGCAGGTCGATTATACCCTAAAAAAATAATAAAATTTAAATATTAATGGTTTATTCCTAATTAAACACTAAAAATATAGAAATATAAGAGTTTTTTTACCAACCAAATGGTTGAAATCATATTCCGGTAGAATAATTGGCAATGTGCCTATTTTAACTAACATGATAAAAAATGGATGGTCTGGTTTGCATAGACCAGAATATTGGCGAGGGACAGAGAGGCAGCTGGTAGTACCATCATCGAGGGTACTTCACCAGAGGTTATGGAATTATCGGAAATCCATGCTATTATAACCTCTTCTGTGGAATAGGAAGACGAAGCTTTCTACTAAAACAGAATTAGGTTTAAAGTAACCGCCGGCACAAATTATTATTACTCACAATCAGTTACAAATATTTTGTTTACTATATTATATTAATTCACGTTTTGTTCACATTTGTTATTGTTAGTCTTATCATTTCCCAAATGGAAAATAATGATATTAGGAACCCAGATGAAGAAAATAGGTTGTTTATGGATAAATACCCGTAAATATAAATTTGATACCCTCTCGACAAACCGGTATTTCCTCGATTACAGAAAAATGTATGTCGACTGTTTCCTTATTAGTAAATAAGTCAAATTTGTTAGCATACTAGATGGCGATAAGATATGCAAAATAGGCATTCGTTGCTGATAGAAGACAAGTCTGCTAAGACGATTTCAATATTCTACGGTTAATTAGGTCATATCCCTGACGGGCAATCCAAATACAAAGAGAGACCTGCCTATGAATTATTAATGAAGCAAGAATATTATTAAACTATCTAATTTTAGTATAAATTACACCAAGCAAAAAAGGTGACGAAAGCCTTGACAATTTATATGATATTATGCTCAGTACCGGTATAATAACGTCCAGATAATAAAGAAAAATGAAGACAACAAAATACGACGAAATCATAGTCATACGTAAATAATATCCACTTTCAACACAATCTCGCCCTTAGACATCAATCTCCTATTATTTCATTAAGATATGAAAATGAAGATAATGTACTGAAAGGTTATGATGATAAATACTAAAGATGATGATAGTGTATTGGAAAGTAATAAGGAAGATGCTGCATGGAAGGTGATGAAGAAGATGCTGCATGGAACGTGATTATGAAGA
This sequence comes from Antedon mediterranea, assembly GCF_964355755.1. Lineage (NCBI taxonomy): Eukaryota > Metazoa > Echinodermata > Crinoidea > Comatulida > Antedonidae > Antedon > Antedon mediterranea. The sequence continues at coordinate 22,665,189 of NC_092676.1, forward strand.
TAGTGTACTGAAAAGTGATGAAAATACTGTAAAAGTGATGATGAAAATACTGTACTGGAAACTGATGATGAAAATACTGTATTTGAACGTGATGATGAAAATACTGTACTGGACAGTGATGATGAAGATACTGTAGTGGAAAGTAATGATGAAAATACTGTACTGGAAAATGATGAAGAATATACTGTATTGGAAACTAATCAAAAAGATAAAGTCATGGAAAGTGATAATGGAGATACTGCATTTGAACGTGATGATGGAGATACTGCATTTGAACGTGATGATGGAGATACTGTATTTGAACGTGATGATGGAGATACTGTATTTGAAGATGATAAAAACACATTGTACTTGAAAAGGATGACGATGATACTGATGATGACGATGATACTGATGATGACGATGTTGTTAATATTACTAAGATACACTGATAATAAAATGACGAATAAATATTGATAATATACTTTGTTACTACATACTAAATTGCTAATGAAAATGACAGTTTCTCTAATAATTAACATGTAGTAACCTCACTTTCACTTATCTGAACATTACATAGTTGGTGTGTCATCATCGGACCTATGTGTCATCAATAGATGTATCATCAAAATACATCTAATAATCACTATTAACCATTACTCAGTCTGTAATCTTCTATTTTTTGTCTTTATAACCCACGCAATAATTATAAATACAAAAACATCTACAATTTATCATTATTTAACTCCTTCATAGCTATACCAAACGATTGTTTTGCAAGCAAACCTGAGCGTTTGCCAGCTTAGCCCCTGGGGTTTCTCTCCTCCGTCTATCGATTGTTGTAAATGATTAATTCTTGCTAACCGAATGCGTGATTTCTGCCTCATGCATAATAAACTACACGGTGTAGTTATTCACCTTATAAGGATATCTACGACTACGAAAAATGATAATTATTATTAGAAACACTGTCCATGCAATCTTTGATGGGTTAATAGTAAATACCGGTAACTAACTACTGTAAATGATATTTTCAAAACTAAACGTTTATTTTGTTATGTGATGATTAAGAACTTACTGATAAGCACTGTAACTACGAAATATATAAATTGAAATTTATGCGATACGAGTTGTGAAGGTGTGGTCACGATTTTGTAAGCTGTCTGCTTACATACGATGTCTGCTTACATACGATGTTTCCTATCGTTTGATTTTATATTTTTCTAAATGTATATCTATTCATGAATGGATAACATAGCTCTTTTCTGTTCAATATAATTGTGTAAAAGCCATTTTAAAGAACTGTAAAACGTGTTTTAGGTAGGTTATCTATTTTTGTTATGAAAAAATGGGACTTTTTTGGATAGTATGGTCACAGATGGTTAGGGCTATAATGACAGCGACGAAAATAATGACGTAGACAAAAAGACGACGTAACGATGATACACGGTCACTGTGATCATGACGATGATGCATATAATGTTACAATGCATTACAATACCATTAATGTCATTTTCCAAACGTTATGAAACAATAGCCTTAAATATGTCTAAACTGAAACTGAAACTTTTTGTTAGACAGAAAATGTTATCACAAAATTTCAACATTGAGTTGCTATTTACAATACCTATGGCGTTAATAATTTATGTAGTAAAGCAACGAATATAAAAGTATAAAAACACGATTTCAATAAATATCTTAAAGGGACTGTGCGGTATTAGCTGGCATAAGTATGCTTAATAATCACGCATGTAAAGTACGGGTACGCGCGCGTTAAAACAAGTGCGCGTACTGATTCATTCAACGAAGATGGCTAAATTGAATCCTAATCTTAAAATGGTGTTAATTAAAATACATGCTTAACATATAACTAGATGATAACGCACCTTTAAAAGACACTAAAACATCAACGATGTCAACGAATGAACTCGCAATTAGCATATTCATTACAAAAGTAATTGAAGAATATTTAAATGTGAAATATCGAGTAGAGACATGTCCTAATGCAAGCGTGTACAGTGTGTGATGAGTAGAAGAAAGACAATAATGCCAATATGTTTAACATATCTACGTTAATGTAGCGTGCAGCAATTAACCGTTGGGTTCGGTTCTTTAATATAATGTGTTTATCAGCAATAGGGATGGGAACTATAACTATAAATATTAATGGTGTTTAGTTAGTTAATGCTGTAGGTCCATAATAGGTAATTTTTAACAGTAAACAACGTAAATACATAGAAACACCCATATTATATTCCGGCGGACCAACCTTAATAATAGTCGAATGGCCATGGCGTCCCTGTGTTAAAATGTATTTTCACCAAATATTATCTTAGGAGTGTCCCAAAAGTAGTTCTACTGTATGGAAGTAATTTGTTTCCATCATATTCAGGTTCTTACTTACAAAATTAAAAAAGCCGTGTGCTAGAATGAGTTCAGGATTATTTTGGTCTTTCTTCACTGTGCTATGATACTAGCCACGGAAACTATGACAAGAGTGTTGGAAAATAATAATATATACCTACGCCCATAAATCTATAGTGAAGAAACATGGAAATAAAAATCATTCAAATTTTACCGTAAAATCTACACTTATAAAAATAAGGGCTTCGACAAAAACCATACACTTTTACAGTAATGGTTGATTGTGTCACATGATGACATTTTAGTTTTGTTCGAAACGCAATAAAATTTGATATGTGCTTGGTTGGCGGGAAGTAAGCCAAACCTGGCGTTCTTCCTTCCGGGAAAAAGATCGCTCATATAGTACATGCAAATTATGGACTTCGCTTTGCTGTTGTATCTATTATAAAATACAAGAATACTGGCACAATTCCAGATACCATCACGGAGGTGTAAACATTTAGATTTATACAATACACAGGTTTAAAGCAAGAAGTAAGGAATGTTATTAATGTGTAAAGGAGGGTAAACTATGCCTACTGACCATACAGTATGTAATTAGGTCAAGGAACGATCTAGGAATTGAGAAATGTTCTGAACAGGCAGGATGACCTTGCACTCGAGTTTGTAGAAGTCTACAGATTATTTAACAACCTTCATTGACGGGGAAAGCGCACTTGACCTTGTCCAAAACCATTGGCCAGCGCTGGAAGAGATGCAAAGCCGGAGCCGGGAATGGGGGAGGGGGACCAACATAGTTTCGTTGTGTACTCAAAGTAGTACTCGTCGTCACTTAATATACACACACAGTTTACACTCTGTCCTCTAAAAAAGCACAATTTTAAATAGTAAAAGGCTTTCAAGTTAAGTTTTTTGATCAGGAACCGAGTTCAGACATCGTCACTGCCTGGGGCAGATGGCCTAGCATCAACCTGTAGGCCAAGGGCAATGCGTTTATAAACAGTATTATGGAAACGCTGTTTGAATGTTTGCCTACTGTGTTGACAACTATTTAATTGGTTTATAAACACTACTTGGTGGGTGTTCTATAGGTGATAAAATGACCATGGTCATAATTTGGCGAGGAATTCGAAGTGTAACGTTCAAGCTGTTAAATTGTTACACTTTCTTTAATCATTTTCATCAGGGTTACGAGACAGTAGTCAACCATTTTGTTTGTAGTTAGCGTATAAACTTTCAATTCAACTGTAAAATACTGAATAATTCAAATGTAGTAAATTAAATATACATATCTCGAATCATTGGTATTTATTATTAATTAGGAAATGACAGTTAGAAGTTCAATGACACTAAACAACAGGTTTGCAGAGCTGTAAATTATTACCTAAATGTTTGCCATTCTTACTACTTAATTTATTAGGCCTAAAGCTGTAAATTTAAGGGCCTGTTTCTATAGAGCAGAGAATACGGTTTTGAATACCGTTCTTTTCAAGAACCGTTTTTTCTTGTCAGCAGAAATGGGTCCCCACAAAAAACCACAAAAAAGAACCGATCTTAAAAACGGTTTCAAAAACCCCAATTGATTGCAGTCTCGATCGCAAAGAACCGTTCTGAAACCGGTTTCCGTGGAGCAAATTTTAGCTGCAACACAATCGCGGTCTCAATTTGACCCCAAAAACTGAACTCTCCAGTCTGCTGCACTGGGACGATTGCGGTCAACTCGCAGTCAAACCTTTATTTCTCTAGATAGTGAGTATTTTATTTAACTAAAAAATGTTGACCGATGCCATTACGAGGTTCGTAAAAAATATGTGAAGGGAAGAAGATGAGGGGGCTTGTCGGGAGTCGGAAGAAAGACTCACGTAGGCCTAAGGCCTACATGTTTTTAAGAATATTGTAAAGCGTGTGAAAGCTAGACGAGTTCAACTTGACAATATCAGAGGCCAATCATAGTACCTCTACTTTAACCAAGGACCACAATAACGTTTCAGGTAATAATTCCCCCTTCTATGATGAAATGGATGCTATTTCTTGGGGATCGCGCTATGTGAAAAAAAATAAACATGACCTCGATCCAATCACGCTTCCGCCTAACGAACTGCATTGTGGTGTATATAATGATGTCATTCATAACGAACGCACATGGACGGAACCGGTTTTATTGGAGTAAAAATTGAGCTGCAACGCGATCTTTATTTATAAACAACAGCCGAAACCGGTTTCCAAAAAACCGTTCTTTTTTTATTTTTCAATAGAAACAGGCCCTAAGGGTAAGGCAAGAACTTGTCCATTTGAATCTATCGTAACTATACTATATTAGTATCATCGGTAGTTTCTGTCAATTATTGAGGAAATGGTTACCGTAGTCAATTGTTGGAGTTTATATATTTGTAAGAATCACTATATATGACTCGAGCAACCTCTTTGTGTTCTTCTTTTATATAAAATAGCATGAGGTATAATTATATTAGCTATCCTTTTATTTATATGTGACTAGACCTATGAACTGTTTTATTATATATATGAAATGAAAAGGGTAATAAACTTAAGTATACTTCAGAAGTGATAATAGTCTAAATGCTAGGCTCTTTGTATAGTCTAAATGTTAGGCTCTTTGTATAGTCTAACTCTTTGTATAGTCTAAATGTTAGGCTCTTTGTATAGTCTAAATGTTAGGCTCTTTGTATAGTCTAACTCTTTGTACCGGCTAAAGTCTCCTCCAGGTACAGTTTCTATTGTAACGCGTTGATTACAGTAATTTAGTACAGTACTATTAGCAACGATAAAACACAGCAGAGGCACGCGTCAGCCAGCATGGGGTAAAACCACAAGAATATCCATGTACGGCGGTACAGACGCGTGTCATAAATTAACGTTAGGCCTACTAAAAACATTGGACTACAGCATTAAAACAACAATTGCAATGATTATACGGAAGTTGATATTATACAGACAGAAGGGGGGGGGGGGGGGGGTAATTGAACTCTACCAAAAGTAAAAAAAATATTAAGGAATTACATTTAACTAACGATCATGGTCTACAAGTACAATGACAATGTCCATGGTTCTCGCCGCAGTTCTAATGACAATCGTGATTGTTAAAGACAAGTAAACACTTAAATCATTCCTGGTTAATTTGTTGACTTGGATATGATATACAACGATCTGTTAACCTGTCACGATATTTAAACATTGACGTAATTAGTGACATAAGAGATAGCACTTAATAACAAATAAAATGTTTGATTAAATGATACTGATTTACATAAAGACGCGTGGTGTCATTGTGATGGTGCCATTGTAATGGTGACATTTTGTGATGGGGGAAATGCGAAGAGGTATATTTGTGATAAGGACATTGTAAGTGACATGAGAGAACAGAATGACATTATGAAAAAGTGACATGTGAGAGAGTGACATTGTGAGAACGCGACATTGTGAGAACGCGACATTGTGAGAGCGCGACATTGTGAGAGAGTGACAATGTGAGAGCGCGACAATGTGAGAGCGTGACAATGTGAGAGCGTGACAATGTGAGAGCGTGACAATGTGAGAGCGTGACAATGTGAGAGCGTGACAATGTGAGAGCGTGACAATGTGAAAGCATAGAGATATTATATAATATCTCTATGGTGAAAGTTACAATGTGAAAGTTACAAGTACGGTAACAATGTGAGGGCGAGAATTCGATGGAGACAATGCGATCTTGACACAATGCGAGAGTGATAATGCGAGGCTGCGAGGGTGATAACGTGAGGTTGCACTGTGATTGAAAATGAAATGATAAATACAGAAAACAAGGCACACATTTTGAAAACTGAAGAAATATCATGAAAAATGTAATTATAGATATCACCATGCCAGTAAAGAAAACTAAACGAGAATTGCAGATGATTCACTCAAATACGATGATACCAAAACAAGTCATGCACACTTCTACCGTAATTAAAATATGGAAAGAGACTACAGTTGAGTGAATTTACTACTTTACTCATTATGAAATGACTGTTAGAAGTCCGGGTGTATAAATTAGATCAACTTTATTCACGCATTAGGTTGACGGCAACACTAAAAGGTGTGATGATTCATATAGAAAAGATGAGTCGAACTCAGTTGAAATATCCAATAATAATAATAATAATAATATTAATAATAATAATAACACTAATATTTTTTAGTTTTTGCCTACTGTATTGCGTTAGAAGATTTTAAAACTTGGGTTGTTACTGAAAATAATACTCCGAGTAGACAAACAAACTCATGAGAAAGAGATGTATTCAATATTGATGATTGGGAAAAAATGGGGATGTTTGTTGTCAAATCACTCCATCATCCCGTACACAGGGCCTAACCCCCCACACAGGGCCTCCAATCACTGCGGGATATAAGTACACTAAAAAATCATGCCAAGTAAGCCTACAAACGCTTCAAATTCGATGTTGTTGATGAAAAGGTCAATTCGCACAGAAACACACCCTTTCCCGTCTGTTTTAATAAGATTCCAGGTGAGTTTAACCTTTAATTGACCCTATAGATTACTACAGCATAAATTGAATTTAGCGGCGACATTGACGCGTAGTAGATGCAAAGGTATCCGAGAAAAATCATTACCATTTACTGATGACGAAACTTCCTCCTGGCATTTATTGACAAACACTCAGCACTTGATGAAATATTTCGTATCTGTTCAATAGATCTATGAAGTTATATAGATAAGATCACCAGGAAGTAAGAAAGGAAACAATGAAAACTAGACCGTCATGGTACGCAATATTTATGATTATGAATCCAGACTCGTAAAGTGACGAAATATTACATGGTAACAAAATACGTATACTTTATTTCTGATGATTGCATGTCTGAACAGGTGAATCAGATGTAAAATATTTAAATTTAAGTTGAGTCTAGCACATAATTTTACATTTTTAGACAAATACCCCTTGATTGAGTCTAAGGTTACCCCAGATATAATTGAAATGTTATGAATCATGCTACAGAGATTTGATACCGGGTTCTTAAGGAGAATCATGATTTTAATTACACGGCTGCACTAAATACCCGTGTCATGCGTTTGAGCAACAAAAATGACACTATACGCATACGAAATTCACGCTTTGCCTTTTTTTAGAACCAAGCCTTTACAGTGTGACCTTTCGAGGTCAATCGAAACGACATATGTATAGTAACTGTAGTATAATTTTATGGTAAAACATAATCAGTTTTATCTCTTATCTCGAATCTTGATATACTGGTAGGTCTATTATTAAAAACGGATGAATTTAACCGTTGAAGAAGATTCAAACAATGCCAAAATGAAAGATTTTTTTTCTCGAAATAAAATGTTTTTGTATTAACAACAGCTGCCAATAATAAAAACACAAGCAGTTTTGAAAAACAGAAACTTTCGCTGTATTTTTACTGAAGATTTAATAGGCCTATGCATTGGCTTTATTTCATCTTGTTCCATTTTTATGTAAATTATTATTATGAGCTTGGCACACGTACGGCCAGGTCAGGAGTCTTTGTTCTGCGCTGTTCTCAACCACAACAGCAACTACTGTATCACAAATTGAATTTAAATTTTCCTTATTGTTTACATCTGTAAAAAGAGGCTTAATAATTTAATGTAAGTCATTACAAGAAAAACTAATCTTAATTTAATTATTACGTAACTAAGCCCTTGATTTCCTATTCTGTGTAGAGAAGCAAACCACTGCAAAGAAGCGGCTGCCAGTAAAGACAAAAATAAACAAATTACTTAATTACTGATTCATGATATTTAATCAATTATTTACGTCGTCTGTGACTTTGAATAAAACATTAAAAGGGAAATTGATTGAATGATTTTAATGAGTACAGTCGTGATGAGCATCAGTCCGACTCGCTTTCTGTCTTCATTACAGTATCTTTCTAAGAGTATGAATAATTGTGTGTGTAAATTTCCTAAATTAGATTACATCCACAAACAAGATGTTTTAAAATGACCCGTATATTACAATCGTCGCCAAGTAATATTAGCAATGTAATGATGAGTTTGATTTGAAAAGAGACCAGAACTGCACGCATATTGGCCGCCTAATGACAATGATAATGAGAGAAATTGGATAAAGCATTTCCAAACAAATTTAGGCCTATATTATACAGTTTCGTTCCTAACTTCTATAACTGTATCATAAATTCCGGATTTTCCCCTACACAATATTTGATTTTACAGGGAACTATAACATTGTATAATATCATAAATAAACTTATTAGAAATGCCTACAATTTTAAAGAGCCCTACAATGATTTTAATATAATAGAGGCCAAATTCAAAATAATCTAGTGTAGTGGTACCGTTACAGCCATACAATTTTAGTAGATCAACTTTTGGTTTGATTTGGCAACAAATTTAGAGTAATATTATACACAAATGTTTGTCACAGCATGAAAGAATTATTAATCACAGTAATTTAGAGGTAGTCTGGATTCGATTTTCAATCCAACATGAACTGAAATAAATCAATTCAATAATACATACACTCCATCAACACAAAGACATTGAAAAGCTCACATCTGCTATATTAGACGGCAAATCCCAATCGACATAACTTCTGAATACAGTCATGACTTTGTATTGTACCAAAGAAATATTGTAGTTATTGCACACAGTAGCTAGTTTGAACAGTTCAGCTCTTTGTGTTCAATAATGAACGGTCTGCTAAATAGGCAATCTCATACAATAGGAACGTGTTTGCTAAAAGTCTGGCTAATGCCTTGCAATAATAACGAGTTTTACGATAAACGAGAAATCGTTTAAAAATAGTAGGCCTACTACAACAAGGGGTGCGAAATATAAGCTGCAGGTTCTCATCCCTAGATCATGGTTTAATGTTACGATCATTCGTGAAAACACCTCACGATGAAAGAAATGTGCGCGCTTTACAATAGGCTAACGCCACAATGTTACAACATCATGCTATATTACTTTGTAACCATAAAGAATACTGAAGTAAATTTAAAACGTTGATAATGAAGAAAAGGAGAGTCAAGATAATAGGTTCAAAATAATGAGGTCAGACTGGAATAAAGAAAAGAATAGTGGTAATGAATGCAACCATCCGAAAAACACTGAAAGAAGAAAGTATTTACTGCAGCTATAAGCCTAAACATACAACTACGTCTAATACAAAAGGAATAGCATCGTATTTTTGTAGGTTATCGTTGAAACTTATTTCATAAAACAAATCCTTTTTAAATAAAATTCTGCGTACGAATGCGATCCCCTGAAATAAATATTACTTGGGGACGGACATGAAAATTCTTCAGTAAAGAAAAAGAAAAACGAAAAGCGCATGCGTTTCCAGGGACGAGGTAAATTGAAACTGGTAAAACGTTGGAAACCCGAGTTAATGGTAGGCCTACAATAGTTTAAAATGGTAAGGGTTTCTGTAATATTGACCGACGGAAAGACTAGTAAATTACATTCGGAAGTAAGGGCTTGTAGGCCTACATTGTAACAGAATGATAATAATGTAACTTGTCAATCAATCAGTAGGCCTATAATTGAAAGACACTCGATGTTCAATAGGTCGACACTGAATAAATCGGGACTATCGATGATTGCAGCATATTTCTTTAGAATACTTTCTTGGCCTACTACACAGGCTCTTTGAGGAAGATTTAACTGAGGTGTATGGCTAAAATATACGTGTTGAGTTTGACAGCAATCATTCTCAAACAAAAGACACATCAGACAAGTATCATAGGTCCGAATATGTATCATTTCCAACAAGGCCATCATGGCTGCAGTCGCGTGCTCAAATTTGAGTTGCCATGTTTGTGACCTGCATGTGACGTGTATTTTAAGACATACGCCTGAATCACATGATTTGCTATCACAATAGAACACGCCTAATGTTGAATGTTGTACCTCACATGTTTATGATTGAGGTACAACTTCCTCTTACCACGAGATACTATATCCTGTACAAACAATGGTTGCACACGTGTGAATGCAATGTTATCGATGTAGTTTGAATACATAGCCTTAATTGCACACGTGTGAAATACAATATAATGTTTTAGTTGTTATAACTACATATTTTAAGAATAGTTTTCAGTATTTACGCGTGGTGGAATGTTGAAATTCGCAGTAATCGTAATACCAACGCTGTTTGCTCAATAAATAACTTGAGTAAACAAATAAGTTAGCAATTTCAACACACACATAACTTTAACATTAAAAGGCAAAATCAGCCTTTTCGCTTTTAAAGCGTCCGGTTACTAAAATCAAGGTTTTTTCGCGCCTGCTTACATGGAAAAGCAAACATTTCCCTTTCCCTACACCGTGAGACACAAATAACGAAAAGAAGACGTTTTAGTGGAACACCCCTACCGATCAATGAGACAGTCCACATTGTAATTAAAATATAGGCGTAATCGTTAGACAGATACTGCTTTCTTTGTTTAAAATATATGGGCAAAATTGCAAAAAGTCACAAATTGTGAGATAAGATAATACGACGAAATAAGCATATCCGGTTTATAATTGATTATTGAGTGTACAGTAAGTACCCTTGAAGGTCTGAATAATATCAGAAACTGAATAATTTAAGATAAAATAAAACAATGGTAGTATACTACGAGAGAGACGTTTCAATCTTATATTGACAATTTACAAGAAATGTTCCAAGATTCTTGAAAATGATAAGCCTAGATCGAAACGTCGAATTCTTAATAATTTGTTTCGTTTATCGTTTAGGAGATAAATATACCTCCCTGGAATAACAAGGCAATGATTTTTATAAATTCATGTATATTTTCAGATTGAGACAATGTAATAGTAATACGAGGGAGCCGAGTCGGTTTGTTATTTTATACCGAATTCTTAAATGCGTTGTTAAGGCTTTGGTATAGTTGTCTGGCCTGTTGATGTATGGATTACCACTTTAGACCATTATTTTTGAATGTAGGCTATACGATGATCTATTATATTTATAATGGATTTAACATTTTGTCGACGTGTTTTATAACAATACATAAATGATTTTGGATTTGGGAATACAAACCTAGTCTACCAGGGTATTTCATGACAATTGGCAATGTTTACTGGTAGGCTACATGCATTCCTAGCCAAGTGGGGCTATCATTTTATTAGAGGTCGGATACTATTTTTAAATTTATGGCACGCCAACTTTGTAAAAAGGTTTAATTAACGTGGCACATGACAAACAAAGGCAATGCCAACTGACAGGTCAAAAATTTGAAGAAAGAATCCAAATATAATATCCTGTGGCCATATGCATATTTTCCTTAAAATATTAAGTAGTTCACTTAAAGCCAATATATATTTAGGTTTTCACTGTTTATTAAGTGTCCCTAGCCTAAACCTGTGTGTATGATACGACCTGTTCTACTGTGGTGAACTAACGAATACAGTACACCGTGGTTTTTAGGCTCCCATGAACAATTCCGAAACACTTCACCCAAAACAAGGGCAGCAAATTATTCAAGGTTATTGATATTAACAATGAAAAAGAAAGACCCATCATGGTGCACCGAATTTGGGAAAAATGGCTCTAATACATATACAATCTATTACACTACATACATACAGTATTCGGAATACGGTTCATTACGAGATACGAGACTCATCTTATCACATGACAATTACGTAATTGCTCTGTTGCGAGTTTCATAATAGGCCTATTATTAACGAAAAATCGAAAGTCGATCGACAAGAAAAAAAATCTTTGATTCTCCGAAGTTATGAGGTTGTTTTTAAAATTGTATATAGGCCTATATCAGGTAAATTCTGACATCAATGCCCAAGCATTTTTGTCCTCCATGGTCACCCTATCGTACTTAAGTATGAAATCAGAAAATCGGAATTTGTTAATTAATTCCAAATGATAGTGACAACATAATTGAATGGTGCCGTTGTTGACAGCAAAGGTAATATCAAAATCTGAACAATTATCTCTCGGGTGACGCACATTTTGAGAATCTAGTAGGCCTATAAATTATTCTGATTGTATCGCCTTATCCGTGCCCGACTTTCTTTCTAATTTCTATGTTGTTGCTGAAACAGTTCTCTCGTTGGCGAGTGTTACCTTCATGACGTCATAATGTTAATGTAAACCTAACCCAAACCTACTTTTGTTACAACTATAAGTATACTAGACGAGATACAAAAAGTCCACATGCAAATTATTTCTGAACCCAGCAGAAACATATCTATTTCTTCAAGACTCTAATCTAATCGCCAAATCTAGAGACATTCAAAAAGGACAAAACGAAGAAGATAGATTCAATCTGCTTAATTTTATGACAGGTTGTAAATAGGTCAAGTCAATAGGCTTTATTTCCATTCGTTTGTGGTGTAATAAGGAGAACATCGATTGATCACGTGCAATATTGAAGAAATTGACTCGATCCACGATATTGGGTGGAGAAGACGGGGATGATGGGAATATAAAGGCTACGGTACTATGTAACGTGCCGATGGGAATGGGTGACGTGGACACCTTGCATAAGCACATGTGATGGTACACTAGGGCGTAGGCCATACCACAGGAAGGAAGCCGGGGCCATCGTCCTAGACATCTATCTAATCTTCTGTCTGCATGCATACACGCCTATAACACTAGCTTTTAACTGTTCATAATTACAATTATGCTTCCACATGGCTCAGGAAAACTCATTTATTAAGAAAATATAAAAATATAAATGACCTCATTAATTGACTGACCTAAGAGGTGTAACTCGTTGAATACTAATGAGAATAAATAATACTATAATAAAATAGCGTGAAGATGAAATAAGCGAAGTTAAAGCCATCAGCGAGTGCATTATACTCGGGGGAAATAGTGAACAAAGGGAAAAGCTTTAAACCAGAGATTGTGTACTCAGCAACCGGAAATATACATCTATACTCCTGGATCAACACCATGTCTTTGTTCCGCTTAAAATAATACAGTACAATACATCATGTAGCTTTTTCATTGCCTTAAAATCGCAAAAGCATGGTTATTGGAGTTATTTTTTAGTTTATTTCCTGCAACTTACAGAACAACAAAAACAAGAAAAACTTCAAGAATAATTTTAAAAATATTTTTAATGTAAAATCGGACAAAATATATAAATAGAAAAGTAAAAAAAACTAAATTAATAATTTAGGTATACGGTAATCTGTAAATAAATCTGATTTTAAGAATATTAGGCCTAAGTAAAAATATTTAAAAAAAGAAAAAAATAGACCTGCTTTAAATAGTAATTGTAGTATCACGATTGGCAAAGCAACATTGGGAAACAAAAATTGGATAAATCTATCATTAATAAATAATTGAATTTTAACCTGCACATAAAACGATTTTGTAACAGATTTTCTGTAATGAACAATACATACACGAAGGAAGTAAAAATTAAACTGTTATGACGTATTTGCTTAGAAAGATAACGTATATAATGATATTTGTCACAGCGATTACTAAAAACGTATTTATCATTCGAATAAACAATCGAGTAGTTCTGCATATCTAAAATTTAATATGCTTAATTACAGATTCAGATAACGCATCTGGACGTTTGATATAAAATTGTAATGACATATAAAATTATATATCAATGGAATGTATAAATAAATGCATCTGTCGGAATTATGGACTGTCAAACTGGAAGGTATTCGGCATTATGTTAATAAAGAATACAATAAATAACCTAAACCTTCACGGCATGCACCGGTGATTTCCAAAAAGTATTTCAAACCACACATTCTTTTATCAATAACAATACAATCAGACCAGGGTACTCAGTGTTTTGACACTAGATGTGCTTTATGCTAAGGCCGGTATTAAAACATTGCAACAGATCGTTAGCGTATGTACATTACTGTTTCATGAATTATGTTTGTATTAAATAAATATTTATGTGTGTAACGCATTGGATTGAATCAAGGATGTAATGAAGAACACTCTGACTTGTATACGTCTTGTTGTAGTACCGAAACTATCAAGATAATTACCAATGCTAAACATATACAATTCAATAATCAATATTCAAGTAATTCCAATATATTCACGGCTCCGTTCCCCCAAAATTAAAGGGCTAGTAAATACAGTAAAACCCCTAAGTGTACTAAGCCTATTAAAAGCATACTCGTTATTTATTGGGGTCAAATCATCAAGAATAACCCCTATCTAGCTTTGCGTCGACCCCACCCATCTTACTATCTTTGTCAAACGTGTATTTTTCCACATCTGACGAAAACTAGCGACGATTGCGAAATAAAGTGACAATCTGTTCGCTGCGGAGGAGCACGTGACTAAACCATGATGCCCATCCCAGTTGTACGCAAAGTAGTTGCAGATTGAATAACTTTCGAGCATTTTTTACATTTTTTCTTCTGATTCATAAACAAAATTTAACAAAAACACCACCGTAAATATACGTAAAATTCCGTTTAAACAATACAGGCTTTGTTTCATGAAGAATCGTAACGTTTCCGTTAATGTTATGATAAACAGTTTACCAAAAAAAAAACACTCATTATTATAAAAACTCCAAAGCACACGGGAATAAAATGATCATTATTCTACGATAGATAAGCATATGTAAGCCTAATTCAACGTGAATTAATGAAGTTAATTATACAGAATATACAAAAAAGTTCACGTGTTGTAAAATACGCTACATTTAACAATTATTATAAGAGTAACGCTTACCTTGATTATAGGCATTCCATTCTTTTCTGATTTATCCGTTCGCTTAAAACAAGACAATCCCTTGTGTTTGTTTTTCATTTTTTCCCAGCCCTCTTCATTTGAATCAGCGTATGATAACAATTTTTCGAAATCTTCTTCAACGAATGGGTTTTCTTTCGGAGCTTCTAATGGGTTCTCAGCCGGCGTTTCACTCGGCTTATCGTCCGCTGCGCCTTCTGCACCGGCAGCTTCACCGTCTGTTTTGCCCTCCTCTGGCTTTTCTTCCTCGGTTGCCTTAGCTTCTGTACTTTCTCCATTCTCAATGGGTTTGTCTGCCTCCTTTTGAACCTCTGGGGCAGGGGTAGATTCCTCTTTTTTTTCTTCTACTTCAACTTCAGCGGGCTTATTACTTTCGTCTGCCATGATTTCTTAGGGCGTGTACCGTGCAGTGAAGATTCCGAGAGCTTGTGCTTAATAGTGAAAACCTAATTGCAAATTCTGACACATGCGCAGTCTCATTAGCCAGGGCCGTCTATTTTTCGCAAGGGCTCGGCTTGCTTGCAAAATGTTCAATCAATCCACTGCTTTCTTTACTGCACTGTATGTAGTATATCGTTCAGTACTATGTATCTACTGAAGGCGCATAAATGTATATAAATAATATAAACGAATCTATATATTATTCCTCAACACATGCGTGACTAAATATTCGTTGTATGAGCAATTAGAATTAATTAATTCATTAATAGGGTGTTGAATAAATAAAATGAACAGTGCAAGTGTGCGTGAACGTGGCTATGGAGAGGGCTTGTGGAAGGAGGGAGCGATAGGGGGAGGGGGAGGTGGGGTCCCGGACAGGGATGTTGGGGTCCCGGGGCAGGGGGATGGTGGTGTTCCGGGGCCGGGGATGGGATTAGTATTTCGTATACAATTACTTTATTAATAGTACTACTAATAGTAATTTTTTTTTAATTTTGTGGGTTGGGGGAATGGAAGCTGGGCTTACGAATTTGGTTAGTAACATTCAATCTGGGCCTCCAACGTTAATAACAGGTATTTACAAGGTCAGTTTGCCCTCTTACTACAGCTCAGCTGGACACCCGCCCACTATGTGTGCTGTAACTAGGCTACCCCTGATTGGGCCACACACACCCTCCTTGTACCCCGCCAGCAATTCTTGCACTAAAAGCTAGTTACTGTCACTTTTGATATAAAAGTCCCATATCATGTGTTTGTATACAAAAAAATCATAATTAAATTGAGAAATGTTGAAATGTGGGGGAAAATGAATAGTGTAGGCCTATCATTATTAGCCTATGCGTGGTTATAACGCTAAACGTCTTGTAGCGCAACGTATTATTTATATTAAATTATCCCCCGGGCCTGGAACCGCCTCTAAAACGTTCTATTCTAAAAATTATTTAAACAAATTTTAAATTAAATATTAGGCCTAGGCCTATATTTATTTTGGCTCCACCAATGATAGGCCTAATCATAATAATTATATTTATTATATCAATGACAAAATGTGCAAAAGTGGAGTACAGCAGCTCAGATTAGGTTGATTTGCGACACTTGCGTTTAAAGATTTCTAGGGTACAAATTTTAAGTAGGTAGGTCACCGTATTTGATACGTGAAAGTTAACATACTTTATAGGGTACCACTTAGTAGGCCTCAGAAGGTAAAACATAAGTAACAAAAGAAGAGTATTAATAATTTTATCATTAATAAATAACATGCGTGGGTGCAATGAAAACAGTTTAACCATAGTTTAAAATCGAAACATCAGAAAAGTAAAATTGAAACCGTCGTTTAAAGAATTCGGTAATAGCAATAACAACAAAAATCCTCCTAAAACCCTACTTCAACCCAAAATTTCGACATATTTTACTACCGTAAAGAAATTTATATCGTTACATTCCTCAAATTGATTCTTGCAAAAGGTCAACAGTTTGAAGCGAAACAAAACTTTTGTGTTGCCATGGTTATCGATAATTTATCACAAGACGTGAGCGGGAAGGTGGTGAAATTGGGCAGGTAGCAACCGTAGATCAATTTGCTGACCTCACACCTCGTGTTTGTTTGTTTTGATTTCTTTTACCAGTACAGGTACATGATTTACTTTTAAACGTACTTCTACCAAAAAGCACTACGCATGTGCAGTAATATTATTTCTAACAGATGTTTAATGTAAATGCCTAAACTATCTAGACTGTAAGATATTAATATTTTATAAGGTTGATAATAATGACATCTGTTATACTGAAGTATTGTGGTAAACGTTAAAGTCATCATAATTATCACTGTACAGGTGTTTGGATTAGGACAAATTTCATAAATATTACCAGAATTCCAAAATTCAAAGGTAATATAATCGGTCAAACACAGTAAAATTATTTTAATATTTTAACAAAAAACATGTACGGTCTAGTGTTATTGTACTATTAAAGCAGCACTCTTATACCAGAGGAACAACACAGGTATTATCCCTCGATTGCATTTAAAGAGGGCGCTATTATGATTTTGCAAATCGAAAGCGCGGACCGGATGTGCGGACCGGATGTGCGCATAAAAATCCGCGTACTTTTTACGCACGTGTCTAATGCCAACTCACGCGTTTCATACTGTGTACTGTGTATACTGTGTCTACGATATTAAATGGTTTATAGTGTTAAACAGAGCATTATACAAAACTAATCTATTATTTCAACATAGGCCTACGGTAAGTCATAACTGTATGACTGAGTACCGTATCACTAGTAGCACGAGCATAATCGATTCTGTTGGATCGCTTCCCATTCTTATGATCTAATAAAGACGCCGAAATGTTACTTCCTTTATAGACCGAATAACAATTTAAAGTATAATACGCGTATTCTATAATGATGATTTTGTTTTTGTAACTTTTGTTATTTGCAATTTCATACAATATACGTCTGTACTAGAAGGGGAAGAGGGTGGGGCTCATTTCGAATGCAAAGCCGCAATCGATAAAAAAGAAGCGTCCAATGCCAATAGGCAGTTAGGCATGGCCTAATATGTTATTCATGTCTTATTAAGTGCATTATAGGATAATCAGAACAACATGTATATTAATGTTCCATAACATACATTAGTATAAATATGTCATAATAAATAAAGTCTTAAATATCACAATGGATTGATGTATGATCGTGACCTTATCTTAAATTGATGTCAAAACGCACATAGCTTGCTTAGTTAATTGAATAAGGTATTGGAGCAGACAACACATCTCACAGGTTTTAATCAATAACCGCCTTAGAGAGCAGTTAGTACTACACTCATAACTACGTCATCGCCTTCGTCATAGTGGAGGATGCCATTTACTGTCAGAAAAAGTAAAACTCATCATAATCAAACCATCGTGATCATCATTAGGGGTAGTCCTACGTTAGGCTACCGTACGTACGGTATGGTTCTGCCTTTCAAAACACGAAAAAATACATTAAATAGGTTTATTACAGTGATAATCCATTTATTATTAAATAAAAATGTGAAAACCACAACACATTAATTTGTTATGCTAAATCATGTTTTTCATACTTATTACAATATTATAAAAAAGTATTGATATACAGTAATATTGTATCTCTATGGTAAATTCTATGGTTTCTTTACATAGGCCCTGGTACAAATAAAAGTGGTGTATGCCTATAAAAATTTTTTAAAGAAACTAAAGTTCAAATTCATATTTTTCATAATTTAAAGGAATATATTCATTAATTAAAGAAAATTGTTATAAACAATCATGGAGGAATAAATAATTAATCCACCCTATTTTTTTCCGACTCTGTTGAAGTTTCAGCCAATCAGAGCACGAAGATCTTTTTCGACTGTGTCGTCACGATTTAGGCAGACAATCAAAAGTACAAACTCAAGATCATGGATGGATGCTGAAAGTGTAATATGTTCTAATTTAATTGATTAATTGAAGAAAATCATTCTCTTAGGAATTATAAATGTCCAGCATGTATAGCCATTAAATTGTAAAGGTCACCAAGCAGTCATTCACTGCAAAATTCGGATAAAGGTAAGTTTATAACTAGGCCTCTGTCTAATTAATTTCAATTGGGGGCCTAAGCAGCAAGGGCCATAGACCCAGCCTGCATAGACCTGCCTGAGATGTTGTGAGCCTTGCGCTAATGTAGGACCACTCTCTGCTAGTACAACCTCAAAGATTTGAAATTTATGACAGACTCCATCATTTGGTTGGGAGGGAAGAAGGGGTGTGCGAGTGGTTAGACGATTTTATTGACAATACAATAATTGTAGCACCATTGTTTTTTCAATTGTTTTCAACAAAAGTATGCACACACTTTTTTTTCTTCTTTTTTGCCGGATTAAGTAAGTTTATTGTGACGGTTTGAGTTGTAGTGAAGTTTTCATCAACAAGGTCTAAATTTATTATTGTTAAATATCCTGTAATTGGCCATGACACTTGGATGTAGAATTGAATTAAATAAAATAGACATGGTTTGATGTGACTATTTGATGGCAACATCTTGCTGCCTCATCCTTAGGATGGGATATAAAGCCATTGGTTTTGTATAGTTACATGCATGTTGAATTAAAGAACTTGGAGTGTGCTGATCTGGGTAGGCATTGCACTGCTGGTGAGTCCATATAGGGCCTAATCCAAATTTTATCAGAGTTAAGCATAAAGACGATTATAATTTACATTTACAGTAGGCTTACTGTGCTGGTTATAGGCCATATTGCAAGTCCTTGCATAACAACCATGCTACATTTTGGTAGTGATCAGACAACCATAAATCACACTATTTCGTGTTCACTGAGTTGTAGGCCTCTACAGTGAAATATTAGGCATTCATTTATTTTCATATTATTATCATTAACACTGATCAGTCTCTGGAATGTTTTAAATCTCTCCAATAGAATTATTTGTTTATCCTTTTTTTATTATTTACACAAAGTAATATCTTTCATGCATAAATGCATATTAACCTTGAAGTGATTCAATTAACCATATTAAATTACTTTGTAAGATGATATAACCATGGAGTAGCTCCATGATGCAACACATTTTATATTGAAACCCAATAATGACATCAACATTAACAATGTAAATATTGACTATGTTATGTTAATTGATGTCCAAATTAATATTATTTAAACACTAACATACTGCTTGTCTATTATTACTTAACTTGGGTTAATCAGAAGATAAGAATAACAATAATATTGATAGATTATTTTAATAAGCAGCTGAGTGGTGATTGAGAGAGCTACATACAATAGTATATAGTATTATGGCCGGAATTAATAGTTTTCCAATTAATTAGTATTACACTTGATCTGATTGGAGGCTGATTCAGAGAGGGGGAGGGGTAAGGAGGTAAATCAGGCACTCCCCTAAAATTTAATTAAAAAATAAAAGTTATTGTTACCCCTATTTCATAATTGGGTACAAGGGAGAACCTGATCTCGGGCTTTCTATATTTGGGAAATACAATGGTTTTTTTATTGGCAGATAAGATATTGGAGGAAAGGAAAGGGGGGTCAGTTAGAGGGTGGGATTTATGTAATTGTGATGACAAGACAATAGTTACTGTATATGAATTTAGAAAAGAAGTAAATAATCATAGAAATAGTAAAAAAAAAAGACTTAATGTTTAAGTTTAGAAAAAAAAAACATCCCAAACTTAATATATAGGCACTTCTTCTAAATCATCTCTGAAATAGTGTTATTTATATTATTAGGTTAAAAACAAACAATTTCTATTGTTTGTATACTATTACTACATTATAAAAATATACATTACTGAATTTAGTTTTAATATAATTAAGAAAACACATTTTACAATTTTTTACTAGCACACATAATAAGTAATAATCACCAGATAACAAGTTTGGATTAATTATATAATTGCTTGTAAGATGAATTAAGAACGTTCTAATTTCTTACTGGAGAATCAATCTAAGGATAATTCCCTCTTTATTGTCATTTCAGCTCTTTCTTCTCATCAGCAACATTTATACATAAATCATCATCATCAGTAAATAATAAATAAAGTCGTATGTAATTTCCTCCTAAACAAAACATAGTTTTGGATTTAAAAATGTTCTTGTTATTTTTTAGTTTTTAAAGAATATTATATTTCTATTTCAGTTTCTGTTTACCTCAATTAGAAATTTAAATACATCATGTTAATCTCAAAGAGATGCCATCTCATTTATTGAGTATTTGTTTCATTTATATCTACTGTAACTTGTTCCTTATTTTTATATTTTCAATATCAATACTAATTAACATTCAGTTCAACTAAAGTATTATTTTGTTAATTTTAAAATTAAATACAAATTCTCTTTGAAAAAATAAATCTAATCTTGAGTTGTCACAAAAATATTTTTTTTGCATAGATTAATTAATTAAATTCATTGTAAAAATAAAGTTGTTTTTCTTCAGAGTATATCTTAATTTCTTTACAAAGTTTAAATTTATATAAATATCTTTTTACATACCAGAGTTAGTATATAAATACAGTAAATATTTTTCTTGTATCATAACAAATTCAATACAATACAATGCTTTTTTAATATATAGTAAATGCATTACATCTTTCAATGCATACTGTATATATAATATTCCATTATCAATACAGTAAATTGAATATCTTATTCAAATGCATAATATCTAAGCGATTCCACTGTCAATGCTTTTTTGTGTAAGTGTCGATTCGGATTCAGTAAGTTTTTTGTGTCCTTTAACGACGGTTTGAGTTGTAGTGAAGTTTTTGTCAACAAGGTCTAAAGTTTCGGTCACGATAGCAGAATCATCGGACATATCATCAATTGACTTACGTCTACTGCTCCCTGGTTTACTATTATCAATGTTAATATTATCATTTTCATCGCAATTGTTAAGTTCTTTATATTCTCCACATATATGTGACTTGTCTTCCTCATTTATGAAATCGCTATCTATTTTTTTTTTTTCACTTTTTACGCTGAACATTCTCACTAAGTCGCGGACACTACTTGCTCTACGTTCAAGTTTTTCTTTTTCTGGTTTTTCCTCTATGTATGATTTAGTAAGCGGCTTAATGTTAACATTATTCTTGGAACTCTGTCTACGTATTACATTGTCATTAATATTTTTCACATTAATAGCGTTCATGTTGTGGGTATCTCTTATGGCAAGATTCTTCTGTGTTTTGTTATCTGTTTCAATATTTTGCAGATGTATTCTATCTTGTATATTTTGTCGTGTACTTATGGAAATATCAGGTAAATACATGGCGTTTTGGTGAACTCTAGTACCAATCCTTGATTTTGGATTCACGATTAGGCTATCATCTACTTGTACTGGATTTTTACGATGAAGATTCATGTTAGAATCTACTAGTGAGTTGTAAGGAGTATCTTTCATGTCGCAAGTATCATCAAAGTCGTTTAATGTTGCTTCTAAGAAATCTAATGTACTTTGTTCCTCTTTTGTTAATTGGTAGAGCCTGTGGTTTGATTCTTCAACAACTTTTGCCGCTGCTTTTCGCTCGGTTGTTTTCTTAGTGATAACACCCGCAACTTGTTTTCGCAAACTCTGCATTGTTTCTTGCAATTCAATTGTACGAAGCTCTTGAGCGGTCTCTGCTGCCGGCAACAGACTTGCCGGTTTTTCCTGACTCATATCTCTGAAACGTTCAGTAGGCACGTAATCACGTCCGTAAAAATGCCAGAATGGGTGTACGTCAACCGAATTCTGCAAATGAGACGGTGGACCGTGATATGACATTTCATTAGGTTGGTCTATAACACCGCTTTTTATGATGTAATCCATCGGTGTTTGCAACGTCTGACGGAAATAGCCGTTAGATTCTTCGTTATGAAGGGCACGCTCTGGCATCGTCAGATCCTCAGACCTGGAGTAAGCACAACCCATAATGTAGCTACCTCCTCACTGACAGTTAGAACATCTCTAAATAAAGTAAAAAATAAATATATTCATTAAAACCTGAATTTTTTTCTAGATGTTTATGATTTATTTTTTATGATTTTTATTTTGTGTTAAAGAAATGATTAAAAATAAGGATGCCTAAATGTGATTTCTATCCACAAATTATTGTGCAACCATTGAGTCTAGTTATTCTGGTAAATTTCATGTTCCCCCTGCCCCGTTCATAAACAAAGGGAAACTCATATAATAATATACAATTCTGTACACATCTTTCAGTCTATGGTAAAACATCTGTCAAATCAAATCTAAATTTCAATACTTTTTATTGAAAAATTATATAGTTGAATTAATATTTTCAATATATCAGTGGATGTCATATTTTAAAAACAAATCTTAAAAAAAAAAAAATAAATATCAAAATTTAAAATATTTAATAATAATTATGTTATGATAGTCATATATTAAACATTATGAATGTTAAGCCATACTTTTTCTTAATTCAACTAATGCAACTTTAGCAATATCCAGGGTTATAATAACCATGACAAAGGGTTAAAATAATTGACATCCAGGGGCTTAATAAATCATATATAATGTTACATGATGATTTTATTAGTTATACCATAATAATACACTTATTTCAAGAGAAAAACAATTTAAATAGATTTCATAAATTTTCTTAAATAAAGTAATTATCTGAGGTAGCAAAACGGTTTATTTATCTATTAATATTATTACATATAAAAACATACAGAAATATTAAAAAAATCTCTTTTTTTTAATCTCCTTTTCCTCCATTTAACTCATACATTCATACCGACATTCTTACATTTTGATTTTAGCCTTTGTTTCCTTTTCTTTAAAAAAATAAATATAATGAAAAAAACAAAAGGAAACAAAAGGCAGGAAGGAAATCATACATGATTGGTCAAACAGATATGCAGAAAACAAACCTATCTAGAAATGACCCTACAACAAAATACAAAGACATGGTAACATTTTGTTGATTGTAAATATAGGAGAAAAACAAAAAGTTCTACTGCAGTATTATAAGAGAAAAAAGTTATACTAATAATATTAATATATATGCAACATCTCATTCAACTGTAATCACATATTGATATTGGTTGCAATTTAACGTGCGTTGTATCCTAGTTGTGAGGGTGTTGTTGCACACACTCCTCCCTTCACCACGTTAACAAAAATCTTAGCCGACACTATGTAGCTTTAACTTGTAGGTCTGGCAATTAGGTGTTACGTCATGCCATAAATAATGACTAACATTTTGTCCACCGGCCTTCTCACTGCCTCTTATTTTAATACTGCTAGATACACCATTCCAATTGGTGTTGTAATTTCAAATGTTGTTAGGTTCAAGAGATCTACTTAAATGTATTGGTTCAGTAAACATCCCCACTTTAGGAAAAAAAATAACAGCAGGCTCTACACCAAATAATGTTTGATCTCAACATTCTTATTTCAAGTATACACAGAACACTAGAGACTATGGGTATGTTCAGACTCACGGATTTACGGTGGAGTTAGCTACGCAAGGCGTACGGTAATCTGTGGCGTTAAAAGCCAAGGTGTTCAGATACAACGACCAACATTCCAATGCCTTGCGTTTAAAACACTCTGATCAGGTCAAAGCAGTTAGAACTATATGTATACATTCATGACAATTACATTGTTTTTTGTTTTTTTTATTTATATAATGTTTACCTTCAAATATACTGATTTGTTCTTACTACAAAATAATTTAAAACGTAATTGTTACACGGACAATTATCTGATTAATAGATTTAATTTATGAACATATCATATCACTGACGCCAACTTTACTGTTCTTTAAAATCTGAACCTGAAAATACATTTGACATAGCTATTTGGCTGTCGTATCATAGGGTACGGGTATGTAGTTGCTGTCTGCTAATCGTGGTCGTGTATTTTCATTGGTTAAGGTTAAAATCACTGATGCATCACTGGATTAGCGTTATGAAATCTACCCTCTCCCGCTAGAGTTATTAACGCCACTGGCGCGGAGTAACAGCTCCCTAACGCTAATCCGCGGCATGGTTCAGACACAAAAATATGTACGCCGCTTACATAACTCCACCGTAACTCCGTGAGTCTGAACATACTCTATGTCACAGAATAAATCTCCTCTATTTGTAAACCATTTTAAAACGAATGTCTGTCATCTGGTAACAAATTTCACACAGAACAACAGTTACTGTATTTGAAAGAAATTTATACAAAATACACTTTATACTTCATTTGGCTTGTTTAATAAGATTTGAATATTGTAACTTGCCTTGGAGGCAAGTAAATCAAACTTACTGGATTCTTTTGAAGTTTTTAGTTAACATGATCCAAAAAAAATAAAAAATTTTCTGTAAAATAAATAAATCAAAGTAATTTGATCATGCAAAATTCAGGTTTTCAAACTTGGTATTTTAATACTTAGGTTCATGTACTTAAATACACTTCTAGACATTTAAAAAATGCAATGCAAAATATAGAACAAAATGTTAGCTTTTAAGTTCAGCATTTCATTTTTTGGCCTTGGGTTTGCCCTTGCATATAACAACATACCTCCCCTCACCCACCACGTCCTGTGTTCCCTCTGGAATGAAGTATCAATAACTGTCACTAACTACAATCATAGACAAACAACCTAAATCAAAGAAATAAATACTCCATACACATTACACAATAAAATGCAAAAATTATTTACTTAAATATAAAATTGTATCTTTCTGTCCTTGAAAACTTGGTCAATCTATTTGAAAATAGGCCAACATCTTTGCTCTAACTTAGACTTAGTTTTTATTTATGAAAATAAAGATGTTCAATCATACTTACCTTAATGAAAGTAATGTGATAAAAAGTTACTTCTATATAGGCCTTTTCACACAGAACTTCGGCAATATTGCGGTAAGCAAGCCGGCGTTATTGCCGGTCTAAACCCATTCACACAGAAGGTAATATTACGGTAATTTTACCGTCTTCTGTGTGAAAGGCCACAGTGGAAAGGCGCAATATTTAAAGATTACTGTCTTCATAAAATAGAGGTCGCACTTTTTGAGAAAAGAAAATGGCGGGCACCTGCACAAAACATGCCATGCGCGCACATGTTTGCTGATGTTGTTTTGTGTGTCCGTCGTTTAGTTTTTTTATTTACGATGCATAAAATCTATATTTTTGCCCAACACCACTCCGTGCTAATAACTGCCCGATCGTGATGGCCATTCTACAGAAACAAAATCTATTAGGCCTACAAATAGACGCGAATTTAATTATCAGAAGCTGTTATGAGCTAGCACCGGGAGCGCGCACCGGAGGATGTTCCTGCTAGAACTATGCTAACTAGGGCCTAGGCTTACGTACGTTACAGCAAGTATAATCTTTGGACCAACATCTGTTATATTTTTATTATTATTGGCCGTATTCTTCCATTGTATTATTTACAAACTAACCTAAAAATATATAATATAATGGATATAATCTAATAATTTGGCCTAAAGTAATTGCCACAGTCTTTCTCAATCAAGGAAAATGTCCCCAATTTATCCTCTTTGCCTTGCTTCACTGCGTAAGCAGGCGTTATATCGTGGACTCTTTCACACAGATCAGGCTTACGACCGTGACGGTAATATTACCGCAATTTTACTAGGTCCAGAGGCGGTCTAACGGAAGCCGGCATTAAGGGGTTTTTACCCTTTCACACATAAGCCGGCGTTCGCGAATTACCGCAATATTACCGTCTTACAGCTCTGTGTGAAAGGGGCTTATGATCCAATATAGTGTCAAGTTTGTAAGATGATATCGGTACTTACATTTCCAGAGAACTTGACGTTTCGCCTACTAACAGCAAGGCATAATCATAAGTGAATACGTTCTGGTGACGTAGCGGTGACGTTACGGTGATAGAAGTAACTTTTTATCACATTACATTAACAGATCCAAATGAACTTATTTAATAATCTTAATGAAAGTAGTAGTAAAATCAACACAACAATATCTTTCCAAATTCAAATTGTTTATACTGCATTATACAACTTAGTAATATCCTTATCATTCTACAATGAGTATATTTATTATAAGACCTTTATTAACTACATTCTCTTGGTACCACTTATTGCTATGGTAACATATCAAAGGTTAGAAAACAAAGATTTTCCAGAGAAGACCTTTAGCCTGTGACATCATTCACAAAATAAAAACATACTTGTCTACATGGTTATAAGTTCAATAACTTTTCATACATAAAGACTATAAATTTTCACTTTTATATTTCTGGGGAAATGCAAGTGAATTGGACTGAAATAAAAGGACTGTGTTTACAAAAATTGTTAAACCTGCTGAACATGCTGCTACCAGTGGCAAGAACATGTTGAATGTCAGTTATTCATGAAAACTGCAAAAAAACTGCAAAACTTGCATGATTCGCTATTTTTTTTTGTATGTGAAAGGTCGCAAATGATTGGTGTGCACCCTTAAAATTGAAATTTAAATGCATGTTAAAAAGGTGTGAGTAACACTACTTCAGATGCTATACTGCAGTTAGTAGTGTCTGGAAAAAGCCCAAATTATGTTCTGAACTACTCTATAACATATAGTAGTTAAAATATTGTTGAAATTAAATTAGTAATTTTCCAGGAAAATGTTAAATTCACCATTATAATATAAATTATAATTGATGCATAACAGTAATATGTAAAATCGGTCATATAGGACTGTTAACATATCCTTATACTAATAGTAGCTTACTTAAAGCACTACACAGTGATACAAAATAAGTGTTTTACTTTACAAACTTAGCACAGACTTGTCAAGTTTCAAGATAAACATTTCAAAGTTTACAGTATAAACACAAAACTGTGTAATAAAGATGAGTTAAGTAAAACATGTCAAGCTAATCTTAAGATAAAAGGGATGACAGTAATTGTAACAGAATAATTGTAGAATAGATTGGCAGCTACCAAATTACCATCCAATTATTATAGTTCTCAGTACGGTACTGATGTCTCTATGACAAATTTAGTGGTGGCACCAGAAGGGCCTTCGTTGGGGAGAGCCGACCTCCGTCGGGTGGACTTACCATGGTTGTTGGGGAGAAATATTTCCTATTAAAAGTAAAACAATACCCTACTGAGTGCCTATTCAAGAATTTTCATAAAGCATCAGGCTACACTTAAATGTCAGTTGCAGAAAATGGATGTGCTTCACATGCATGGCCCTCCGTCAGGCAAATTCTGGCGCCACCACTGGACAATTTGTTTTTTTAATACAGCATCTTCCACATGTGATTCCTGTATCATGGATGGTTAATAATTGGGTTAGCGTCTATAATACAATTGTTTCACACATGGTGCTGTATCATATATTTTGCCTGATAAAGGACCAAGAAATGAAAATGCTTGGTTTTCTTAACAATTAATTATTGTTGAAAGAAACCAATTAACTTTAGACTTTTGAACAGATGGTAAAGAATTTGTAAAATATTACACATGACAATTATTGTGGTTGTATCTTGATTACTATTATTTGTTTCCTAAGGGAAAAACAAAAAACCTCCAAAAAACCAAAGGAAATAAGTCGTATATTGTGGGTTTTTTCCCTCCATCATTGTTCCTTTAAATAAATGAAGAGGGAAATATTTCTGAAAAAAAAAACACCCGAAAACAAAGGAAATAAGTTATCTATTTGTATCTAGTTATATTATGTATTTTGCAAGATATGGATGCAATGACAATATGTTCAAATATAAATAATATTTAAATCTTTTTTTAAAGCCAGACTTTCTTTTTCTAATTGATCTTAAGCACACAGTACCTGTGAGAATTACTGTAAATAGATTGGTCTAAACAATTATTTAAAGAAATGTGATATAATTGAAGTTGGCGGTGATGTTTAGATAAAAGGTTAATCTTGTCTCAAGTCTTAATTGTTATTGGAATTAAAATAAGAATTAGTTTTCATATTTAAATGTTTTTTTTATGGATTAATTAACATAAAATTAACACAAAATTACTATTTTACTATAAAATAAATTGATACTGTAGGAGGTTGGTAGAAAAATAATTTCAAAGCAGATCTATGGTATAAAGCCTGAAACTGAACAAACTGAACCCAATTTTCAATCCGGTGGCTGGATAAAATATGTGAAAAATTGTTTACCTCATTCTAGATTCCTAACAAATTGTAAAAATCGAAAAACGTAAAATAACCTGGCTCAATGTAAACGTAGCTGTACAGTACTTTTTTTTCTGGGTGGATTATTGGACAAACTAAAATCTACTGCAGTAATTAATCAATGGGTGTGGCCTGTCAAAAAGTGGTCAGATTGAAACCACAGGCTACTTGGTGGGTACATCCCAGTGCATAGTACATGGTACGTATATCAAATTTAAATAACAATAAAAAATATTCAGGTTTTGTTAATATACAGTATATTGCTTCTTTTCTGTAATAAATAGCTATTATACTGTAGTTACTGTAAATCCATGACAGTACAAATCCTTTTCTTTTATTATCTTTTATTTTAAAAGTACTGCACTAGGAATGTCATGGGAAATTTACAAGTACATCATATCCTTTTTAACAATGAGCATATTGAGATCTATTTTATTTATGACTGAAACTTTAAAGTCAAAGAGAAAAAACAACAAATGAATCAATTGTTTACACTATAGGTTTGTCATTTCATTCAAGGTAAAAACAACCACAACTATTTGATAGAAATGCACAGAGCATGTGAAAAAAATATTAAAGTATATGAAATTCCTTTGCATTGATGGACCAAAAGAATAGGATATTTAGGCATAATTAGCAATAAGAATAGCCTATTCATTCCTGAACTACTGAGGCAAAATTTTAGTTTATCTTTATGAATTTGAATCTTAGCAGGCCTACAGAAAATATGCATATGAAATGGATTTTTTGTTTTTATGAAATGACCCTATTGTTTAGCCTTTACACTATTTAATTACACACAAGATTATAATTAAACCATAAAATTAATTTTCTAGCAATTATAAATAAAAAAAAAATGTGTTTTTATAAAACATTTTGTGGCGTCACTAACTATTTGAAGTAGCCTATAATTTTGTATAAATTGCTTTTTATTAAATTTATTAAAAACAATGTATATAATATACAGTAACGTATAAATTATAATATTAAATAAAGGCTATGGAATTGAAATCATTACCCCAGGCTATTTAACTGTTATATTATAATTCATATGTTATAATAATTCTAAAATAAAGTTCATTTTCAGGTCATTTAAGCAACATTGTATTAATTATTAATCATTTTTATTGAATGTTTTTTTTCTATTACTTTTATATTGACTGACATGATTTGTAAAATTGAATAATAAAGTGTTCGGAACCATCATGAAATCCTTATCAAGATCAAATAAATAAAAAATAATGTTTTGCACAGAGAAGAGGAAATTCAATTCAATAATTAACAAATTTTCAGAAATGTGCCCGAAAGAATTGTAAATTTAAATTTATATTTGTTGGTTTGTCTTTATGATGATTACTCATGATTAAATATAAATAGAATTTTACTATACTACAGTAATTATCAATGTATATTTTATATATTCTGGTCTGTGTTTTAATAGATAGAGTATAATTATGTCTGTGCATAGGGCAATAAAAGAGCGAGAATTCAATTGTTTAACCATTGGACATGAATAACATTTAAGAAATTTGGAATATTCACATAATAATGTTCTGACCTGCACATGAATGCATTAGGGACAATATACATGAGCATGTTCTATCCTTGTACTTGAATACAATTTTTAATTTAATTTTAAAAGTATTTTTGTATTCCTAGAAACCTAATGAAGGGGACACTTAATAATAGGGGTGTCCCCTGAATTGGCTGTAGTTTTAAAACAATTGCACATATAAGAGAGTCGGAATGTTATAACTTGCGCATGAATACATTATACTGTACATTAGTATGTTGTAGAAGAATGAGATATAGAGATATAAGATATTCTTAATGTTATAGCCAACATTGTTGCTTGTTGAAGAATGAAGGTCTTACAATGTTATTGCACATGAATACATAAGAGGCTGTGAGTATGTTGCTGAAGAACGAACATGAATAATGTTATAACATTTGCATGAATACATTAGGGGCTGAACGCGAGATATTTTGAATAATGTTATTCCCTTCGCATGAATACATTAGCGGATGTACGTTATGTGTTGTAGTTTGTGGAGAAATATGAAGGAGCATATCACGTGATACCGGTAGGCTGAATGCCAAACCCTAGTGCATGAATACATTTGACTGCTTTTGGTACTCTTTATACAGATTTGACCTGCAAGTGAATACATTAGGGGCTGTACACGACTTTGTTGTGGCTAGTTTGTAGACAAACGCGAATGCTTGTAGACAAATTCTCTGCTTTACATTTCATACATGATTACATTAAGGAAACATAAGAATGTTGCGTATAATTTATTATTTGGCTTGTGCATGAATATATAATGAGTATAACATAAGTTAATTCTCAATAAAGTTATGAATACATTAGGGAAACTTAAGAATGTTCCTCATAATTTATTGGTTGCCTCATGTATGAATATATAATGAGGATAACATAACTATGTTCACGGTAATGTTTTAATACTATGTACTTGGTATGTTCTAAAAAATTGTCTATGATTCATGAATCACATTAGCAGGCAGTGACTCTTAATGTAACATCCGCTAACTATAACAGTGTAAAGAAAACAACCACGACAAACGACGTTTTTCTCATTATTTATAATTACAAATTTCCTATGTTTTGGTACATGAAAAAAAACCCAAAGTCACTGTTTCTTATTGCTCCAATTGAAACCATTCAAAACAATATGTACCTTCAATTTGGACAAAAATGTGTTGATAACGTTTTTTGCAAAGCAGCAAAAGTAAGCTATTGATACACGACCCCATACGACATGAATGTAATTTACAAAGATACTAATGTTCTTGCTGCCTTTGATGTAATAATCGTTGGGTTTTGATTACCATAGTAGCAGAAAGCTAAAAAGAAAGATTTCAAAAGATGTAATCTGTTATAGTAGTGTTGGATTAGCTTTCGTATTGGTTTCACTATCAAATGAACAAATCACAGATACTAAAATTGACGGAATGGAACTTAGTACCTTGAACAAAAACGTATTACAAAGACAAAAAGAATGAAATAAGCAGTAGTATCATCATCAGCATTGACATCGGAAGAAGGGTTGGGTTTGTGAGACGAATTATATGAATCCAACAAATTTATAAATTTAAGAAAACATATTTGATAACCAAATTTTCTGCATGGTAACCAATATTTATTAGTCTATATAGTTTCTGCAATCTAGAAATCTGAAAAACAGCAAAAAGTAAAAAAAAAACAAACACAAAAACCCCTCTTTTCTTCCCTTTTTTTAAAATTTCAACATACATCTAACTACACAGCTCGTCAATTACAGTATGGGAAACAAACTCATGTACTTTCCAAACCAATCTTATGAGAAAAATCCTGGTAGTGTGATGGATCCAAGATTTAAACCAAAACCCTGGTATTGTTAATCATATCTCTATTAACTACCAAGATGAAATGCCACTAAACACGAGTACCTACGACAGGTGAAACAAGTAATGCATGTATGGAAAAATAAGGAAGTACATGCATCGCTTGCCATCCCTCAAATCCATCACCTATGATGTATCCAACGTGCAAAGCTAATGTCGAATGTTACTAATGTTACTTGGATTATACATAATCAATACGGTATGCACCTGTGATATATAACATTCAGAACCTCTGGCAATGTGCAATAATATAATGATATAATTAAAATAATCCTACATCATTGAATGTCAAATTATAACAAAGTTAATATTAAGCAAGACCATAGCCAGAATTGTTTACAGGTGGTTTGTTATAAGACTATAAAGGCCTATTTACCATTGTTTCCGGTGCTTGTTTCCAGCTTGAAAAGTGCACATCAGGGGTTAAAATTAGGTTCAATAGACCCCTTGAATCTCCCTGGTTATGGTCATGATTATGTGTGTAATGTCTCCCATTCTCTTAAGGATGAACAAGTTAAGTAATAGACGTCTATGGTTTGTTTACGACACAGAAGGTATAACAAGTGTATTGATTGCTAATAATAGCTATAGAAATATTATAAGCAAAAGTTACAACAGTACTATAAACAGGTTTGGAAAATTCCAAATACATCATATATGTATTTTTTAAATTGTAACCTCTAAGTACTGTGTTATTATTTCCATGAAAGAGTGAGTCAAAAAGATATTGAAATTGGATAAAAAATCATTTGAATTTTTATGTTGTAATCTATCTATAAATACATCTTATATCAATGATCGAAAGCATCATTACCAATAGAAACAGAAGATTAGAATAAAAATCTATATCTTCTTTAAAAATTGTACAAAATCTTAAATAAATGTAAAACTCACCGGAAAAAAAAGCAGGTTAAAATCACAATATAGCACCAGCAGACTATCAACCAACCTTTTAAAAAGCTTTGTCAAAATGAATACCATATCTAACGTTATTGTTCAGAAAATCTTGATCATACAAGACTCAGTTAACTGTTCTTTTTCTCTTCGTTCACTCAACTGGCACATAATGTATCGACACAGAATGATCAAACAAGGTTCTTTCAAGTTGAAGTTCTTTGATGAACCAGTGACCTGGGCTTAATGGAACCAACCTAGACCCTAATCATACACGGCCCCATGAGTACAATACTTTACACCCCTTAAGTCAGGATCAACATTATAGCATCTTAAATACAACACAATGCACTACATTCACTATAATCATATTAGGGGCGGGTAAATTAACATTTTAGCACAGCTGGTTTAGAGATTTAAATAAAAAAAAGCCATATTAAAAATAGAAGTATAGTCAGCATGAGGTAGAATGAGGTCTGGAATATATGATTTTTATTTTCTTATGTTTGACTGGTTAGTTCAAAATATAATACGAAGTACAATCATTGTCTTGATAAACTGGTAAGAAAATTGAAATCATGTGGCAACTGCTTCAGAGGTATTGTACAATCAACCGGTGTCCAAGAATGTTTTCTAGAAGTGATTCATCATGATGAGCAACCATAGAAGAATCTGATTTTGAAGAATCAGCAGCAATTGGCCAATTAGTTTTTAAGCAGGGACCAGTACGCAGCATATGAACGAGCATATTCTATAAACAACCATTATATTTGAAAATTTAAGCCATATCACAAACAATTATTCCAAAAACTGTAGGTATTTAAAAAAAAATTCATGTGATTTTAATGTGGTTTCCACAATATTGCTTAGTAACTGTAAACTAAGGCAGACTTAAATATAAATTTTCATTGATTGTAAAAGGTGCAGGTTGTCTAAAACTGTCAATTCCCAAAAATAAAATAGGGGATGAATTGCATGGGAACTAGGGAGAAGCCACATAGGTGAAATATGGAGAGTTAGCATGTGACGCTATAAAGACAGAAAAAAAAAACATCTATTACTATACAGTAATTCCACATTCATTAATTTCAGCATGTCAATGATATACTGGAAATTAATTAATTTATAAATGGTGGGTTCGAATTGGCTTTCACTCATTCTCACTGATTTCAAAATCTTAAACATTATTATGTATTGTCCAGTATATCACTGGAAGGTGTTGAGTGTCTACTCTATGCCTGCAAGTATCACTTTGGAGATCCCGCTTCGTCAATAAAATACTGAAAGATGAGGGCGTATCAATTTGATCTTTGGTGCACAAGAATGTTAAAGATTCGCTATCCAATCAAGTTTGAACAATACCATAAAGCGCAGTGGTCTAATGGTTCCGGGTTCAAATATTGGTTGGGGGTGACTTTTCCTCATTCTCACAGATTTCCTCATCTTTATTGTTTCAAATTAATTAATTAAATTTCCGTATATCACTGGGCAGTTTAGAATTTATTCTGTGCCTGATGTGTGTATATATTTTAAACATATAAAATGACAAAAAAAATGATAAACTATATTCAGGAAAAAAATGTTATGAAACAAATCTCAATATAAAATATATGTATTGTATACTATATTTAAACAGGCCTCATATTATTATTACTCAGATTAACTTATTTTTACCAATCTAAATGTTAATCACATGACAGCACACGGTGTAATTATAGTTACGATATTATGAATCCAAAATAATACTTTGTGATGAGCCAATACTATTCTCAACGGGGATACAGTAGTTGAACAGGATATGTCTAGCACTATATTGACCTTTTCAGAAATATATAGTATGTTCAACTACAACAGTATATATATTGCCTACTGTAGCATTTAGTACATTACACATTAATATTTCATATCAAAGTATATCGTTGTCATGTGATTGGTTGATTTTTTGTTAATGGAATATTAATTATATTCAATGGTTCTATTCAACAGCTGTAAAGCAAGCTTTAAAATGGAGCTTTTGATTTGCTACCAATGGGTGATGACTGACTTAGGTCAGGTTAATCCATGTGTCGTCGGTCATCCACTGAACCTAGAAACGATTGTGTCGGGGTACATGCGCGCAATAGGTCATCGCAAATTGAAAGCTCCGTACAATAATGTGATTTGCCATATTCCTGTTCTACTCCATGGAAAAAACCAAGTAGAGCTTTCTTTTATCTTCGTTTTTAACTGATAAATATTTAATAAATGCTCTCCCCTTCTATTAATTGACCAGTATTTCAGGAAAAACATAGTTCGGTTAAACCTGAACTACCTAAATACTAATAGGCCTGTTTAGTAAAAACATAAACAAAATTCAAATACTCAAATTTCATTATTAGAAAATAAAAATAAAATGACTTTGTGGCGCCAGAGGCTATGTCTAACCTCATTTAGATACCATGTGAAAAAATAAAATTAGTGATGATAAAAATGAATTACAAACATGGTTAAGGTTTATGGCCACTTAAAAAATATTGGAGGATCCCTATGCCTGCCTGCCTCTCCCTGGCCCCTCAAACGTAAATTTCAGTTGTTTGAAAAACAGAATGCAAAATTAGAACACTTTTTGGGCCCTGGTAGCATGATCCCTGTTCAACACCTATTTCAAAATCCTGGATCTGCCACTGCCCCCCCCCCACTGCCCACTACAGCGCAGAAGTAGTGGGTGTGTGTTTAGATGTTTATATTTTGTTGTACTGTACTATTTGTGTTCAGAATTTAATAGCTCATACCATGAAAATGTGAATTATTAACTTTACAGTATAAAACAAATTTAACATTAATACAATGAAAAAAGCTGGAGAAACTTATATCCCTCCTCTTGGCTTTCTCTGAACATATTTTATACTACAGTGACTGTGTGGGTTGGGCTATTATGCATCCATGGATGTGTTTTATAAATTGCTATGTTCTTAATGAAATGTTACATAAAACATTTTGTTAAATTCTATAACATTTAATTGACAAAGAAATTATACTGTTTTTTTTATCAAATCTTCAATTTAATGTTCATTTTTATTTTTTCAAAAACGGTAAGAGTTGTATAAATTTCACTGTTTCAACCAGTAGAATTATTATAATATGTAAAAAATCCTTTTAAGGCTAATAAAAACCTTAGAGCACAAAATAGGATTAAGGGACCATGTACAAAAGTCAATACAGTACTAGTAACTTGTTGATGTTCTGAAAAACTATCATTTTGTATGGGATATCATCACAGATACCTACTTTACGTGTTGGTTGTTGTGTAACCTTGATGATTTTGATTCTATTCAAATAAAAGATCAACTTTTTAGTTAAAATTACACTTTATTTGTTTTTAAACAAATAAAATAGTTAAAACATTTTAAAAATATATTTCATACAAATTTAATGATTTTACACCTTAAAACATTTGTAGCATGGGTTTATTTTTTTAAGTTAAGCTAGCTTTGACGACATAATCTTTCCATAGTTCAAATGTTTCTTGGAATTTGGAAGGATACTGGGTTTTGGGAAAAGCGTCCAAACAGTTAAGGTTGAAAAAAGTCAAAAAAGAGAGGAACTGAAGGCTTGTCGGGTTGTCCCCACTCTCTAAAAATCTGCCTGGACTAAAAACTAAAACAAAAAGATTTTGAAATTTTGATAAAATTTGGTTTAACTCAAACCTAGGTTCACGCCAATTTGGCGAAAAATAATGACACAAGATTGGTGAATGCATTTCAAACATTAACATTGTGTTTGAAAACAAAATTGCATTTAGAAAATCTGATATTTGAGAGGTTGTATTCTTAATTTAAAAAAAACTTGAGTTCACGCACAACCCATATTATGGTGCTTACTACTACTACTGTACTGGGATAAAATTGTTATCTATGTACTCTTTTTTCCAGTATAGAAATGTAACGTAATGATAATTCTTCACAATGCCACGCCCTTAAAGCACATGACAAGTTCAATAGTTCATTTGAAAAATGTTCTTAATGATAAAACAACAGGAAATACAAGCTTGTGTATTTATGATGTTATGATGTTTGCAATTGATGCTCATATAGATAATTTTAGACATACCTTGTCATTCATTAGATTTAGTTTTGTTACTAAATAAATGACTACATCAACCATTAAAAAAAGTATTATATCTACAGTATATCAGTATCAGTAGTATAAAAATCATGTTGAAAATGACAACAATGTAGTTATTGACATAATTATAAGCCCATTAATAGAAAATAGAGAGTGGTGAACAAAAATAGTGGTCAGTTATCAATTAAGAAAGAAATAATATCTAAATTTAGGTGGATTTTATTCTAACTTTGCTGATATTGTTTATAAATAACTTTTTAAAATCCTTTGGGTGTGGCAAGTTGAAGGTAATTATGCTATAATTGAGTTTTATACTAGCGATAGCTCTACAAATCAAAATTACAAAGTTCCTCTGTTATAATTAAAATAGAAAAATCATCAAGGATTATTGATAAAATGACATTATTCAATTTGCATGAAGTCTTTGAAATATTAAACATTATGAAGTGCTGGCAATATTAATTACATATGATGTTATACTTGCTTTCTTTTACTTTAAAAATTATGAGCTCCTGGCAATATCAAGTATTGAGAAATCAATCATATGCCAATTATATAATAAACTACATTAAATATATGGAATACCATACATGTAAAGTATGATTCTTTAACATCTGTTTGGTGTCACAAACTCATAATTTTTAATAATTTACATGATGGTGGTTTACTAATTGTGCAGTACTGAAGGCTCTATGGAAGTTGATTATGAAGCTGCCTATCAAAAAAAAGGAAGGGTACTAAGGTTGCAAGACTATAACAGTTAATAAGTGGAACTTCATAATGGGTGCTCACTGCTATATAACCTGGGAGCAAGGCTTTAAATTAATATTAAAAATAGACCCAAAATAAATCAGACCTCTTAACTTGCTATAATTTATTCAGTAGACTTGAGGAAAAATTGCAGTAGGAAATACAAAATGTCAGTAGTTTTTACGTATCATGTCAAACAGTCATTCTCATGTTTCTGTTATTTTTGTACTCGACAACTGTGTTTCATGTCATGAAAATGATAGATTTTATGACTGGCCACACCCTCATTGTCTGTGAAGTTATCATCTTGTTTGTGTTCAATTGACTCTTGTTATGGTTGAGGAAAAGTTGAGGGCTTTTTGTGGTCTGGGGTCTTATGATTTGACCATAATTATCATATAACATTCATATATTACTGGAACAGAATCATATTTTTGCATAGTTTTTTAAAATTTATTTGTAGTATCTATTTCCGTATATCCATAATTTGGCCGAATTTACATAACTGTAGTAATTACAGTACATATGTTAAATTAAATGAAATATCTGACCAGTGGCTATTTACAAATCACAGTGAGACATTTCCCTTAAGTACTTTAGTATTGTACTGTATTTTATTTAAGTAAGTCATTTTTGTTTTCATCGCTAATCGCAATGAGTATAGTTATTTGACACTATGAAGTTCCTGTATTACTATTAGGCATTACAACATTTAAATCTCTTTCATAGTATGTTTTAAAACAAACATTTAAAACTGCACTATGCATATAAATGAACAAATTATATCAATATGCTCTAAAAATATCCAGGTCTAATTAACTATTGACTGGGGTTTACATACAGCATTTCAAATCAGAACCATAGGGCATGATAACACTAATGGTATTTTCTCAATATTACTGACATGCTTTTTCACACCTAGTTGCATAATGGTATTATCCGGATGTGTATTGTTCTGTATATAGCACATAAATGGAGCCATAAAGAGAATGATGTATAATGTACATTTAAAGCACATTAACAATATTTTCATATTTTTTGGATACATAATGTTTTTATAAATATCATTGTGTGTTTACGTTTCTAACATTTTAATATTTGTTGAGTTCAATCTTTCTCCAATCAAAAATCTTCAATGAAAAATAAATTTAATCTTTGTCAATTTTCTTTTCAAATTGAACTATGAACTCTGTGTGAAGAAAGTTTCCCAATGCCAGCTTTCATTAGACTGTTTCCGGACCCAGTCAAATCTTTGTATAATAGTCACAATAACATTAACATTAAGGAGGTTTTTATACTGGTTGGAGTAAATTTATCCCAAATCTTGCTGGCAAAACCTGTTCGTTTTTACCACTTCAAGAAGATCTTTTCCAAGAAAGACAAATTTAGTCTATTCACACATCATTAATAACAGTACTCCCTATTGGCATCTTTAACATTGCTTTTTTGTGTAAACAAGCTTCCCATGTTTATGATATCACATGCTATATATTCTCTTTAGGTCACATTTCAGTAACAAACAAAATAATGTTTTCTTCATGAAATGTTGGAATAAAAGTAATCTATTTACAATTTATTTCAGATTCTAACCTGTTAACTTCTGGGCAAGTTGAAACTTTGAAAAAAAAATGTTTTGCTTATGCTAATTATATAGGGCCATAGAGGGAGTAAATAACACTTTGTTCCCTCCATTCAAAAGATATAGCTACACATATTAGTAATTCGCTAATACTACAAGTAAACATAAATCATATTTTAAAAGAACTTAAAGTAAAAAACACTACATCTTTCCAATTTTTGTTGTCAATGACTATTCTTTTAAAACACATCCATACATCATATCACTTTGTGAATTGGCATGTTAGACTTTTTCAGTACCAGGCGTGGTTGTTTTGTAGCCTATCCTACATTTTGCACATTGTTGGGTGTCTGCAAAATAGGGCTTCACAGAATTTTTAGAACATATATTGCTCCTTGTTTATGTACAGTATGTGTCCTAAAGGAGATTATTATTACTCTATACTCACTATTAAGTTTAGTTTTATAATTACCGTATTTCAAATTTAATACTTACCCCAGGGAAAGAATGAAAATAAAAATGTGCCCAATCTAATCGAAACATGAAGACGGGAATGATCTTTGAAGTGGTGCAATAACAATGAAAAAACACCTCATATATCACAAATTTAATAGCGGAATAGTTAATTTAATCTATTTGACATTTCAAACCTTTCCGAACAATATGAAATAATGTTCAAATAGCAATATTTTGAAATTGGAGAAAACACTTGAGTATGTATAGAACTGCGTAGGTATTTGAATTAAGTAAACATTTGTTTATTATTCAAGAAAAAGTAATCTTATTCTATCAACACGATATTTCATTGTACGCATGCTCAGTTGGGATGCACGTACGCCAACATCATCAACACAGACTAAATTATGTCTAGTAATATTTCACATTAATATAAATTATACATATATTGTGTGTACTGTAGTTTTGAGTTACTGATGTCGCTATCACTATAGTTTAATAACAAATTATGTCTAGTACTATTATTTATGATACATATGTATACATCTGTACTCAATTTATTCAAGTCAGTGTATGGTAATTAAAAAAAACCCAAAAGGTAGAAAAAAATGATTCCATAATGTATGGTTAAAAAAAAATAAAAAAACTTCCACTGAAGAAGGACTAGTAATGCCAGAAAGCTCTGCAATTTATTTCTGGCTGTTTTACTTTATTGTTTTGATTTAGAATATGCTCATTTTTAAATGAGCATATTGTATCCCCATTGAGATTCAGCCTCTGATAATATTATCATTGTCTTTTTCAGTAGTTTGATTTTGGATTTGTAAAAAAAAATATTATATTATGTATAGTATATTTTGTTAATGAAGTCATTAGATCCTATAGTTTTATAACAAATTATGTTTATTACCATTATCAATAAAAATGGTAAATATGTATAATTTTTGGTTAAAAAAAACCCAAAATGTAGAAAAAGTAACGGATATATTTTTCGAAAGATATGATATTTTCAGTTAAGAAAGTAATATAATTCCTAAGGTTTTAATATCCTGTTCAATTAATCTCAGAAATGTTTTTTAAAACCAAATTATATCTTCAATGAATTGGCCTTAAGACTCAAACTGCTTTTCTATAGTCAGACCCCTGGAGAATTAGCTTACCTAGAAAATACAAATTAGCCAATTCTCCTGGTAATGTAAATATTTTATTGACAACTTTTGACAGTTCTGGAATGTCATGAATATAGTTAGGGTATGTATGTAGACTTCATTTGAAAAAAAATGAAAAATTTTGTATTTTGCTAATCAGCTGCCCATCCTAGTACTTTTCATTTTAAAGATGATATTACGCTGGTCCAATAAATGACGAGTGGAAGGCCTATTCTATCCACTTTCCTCAATCGCCCCTGTTTGTAAAATTACCATCCCCTTCGCGTCTACCAACCACCCCAAAAAAGAACTAATGTAATACATTTCATTTGACATAGCAGATGACTACTGTAATTTGTTGCTAGGGTCCATCGTTCGATCCCACCAGTCTGTACCCCAAACTTATTCATATTGCTACATGATCTTGTGTCAGTGTAACAAGATTTATGTTTGTTGATGTAATATAAATGTTAGTTTAACATAGCTTTTAATGTGATAGCAATCACATCTTCAAACGTGTGTAACATATGCTTCAAATCAATTGAATACATTTAAACAGGGAAGGCTAATGTTTGGATAACACTTGAAAGGCACAAATAGAGAAAGAATATATGTCTGGTTGGAATCGAACCTCTCCTCTCGCTAAATACATTTCATTCATTAAATTGACAACATATTATAAATTTTCATACAGTAATTTTAATATCAATCAATCAGACTTATATAAACGCCGGTATCCATAAAGTAATGTTTAGAGGCGCTTGACAAAGTTAAACAGGAAATTCTTCTGTGTATATGTGATATTGACGTTTTCTGATGAAGTAATTTAATGCATTAAAACTGAGATTACATTTTTTAACAATAGGTACTAATGAAATAAATCCATGGAAATAAAACTCCATAAAACGCATAAGAAAACAAGAGAATTCAGAGGTGAGTATTACACTGTTTACTATCATAGTCCACAGGGCCATATAATACATTTACTATTAGGAATCTTATTATATTAACGAATATCTGTCATATCCATTTATTCATAATACTTTATTAAAAACAGAAGCAGCATTTGTATCCCTGACCAATGGTGGGCAGTATAGTCATGATGGGCTAGTAATGTTACTTTGGTCAGTATTTGTTCACAGAAAGTGCCTAATATACAGTAGTATAAAGAATTAAAAAATATATTAGCCATTAAAATTGAACATAATATACTGATCCATCAAGCCAATGGATCAATTTTTTTTAATGGCCGGATGGGACAGTTAAAAAACCTTAATAATGACCTCTGAGAAGTTGAATGACAAACAAAAAATGAAAATAAATATGTAGGCCTACAACCACAAACCCTCAAAATGACATGATCTCATTTCCGTATCCACTGAGACAAAAATAATAATCCAAAATTATAATTCATACAAAAGTCATAATGACAAATGCATATTTGCATAAAAACATATATTAATATTTTATTAGTAATGATTTTTTTACACCATTGGGAATATCTGATTCTTTGTTGCTCACTCACAGCAAGGTACTGTACAATTGAGGTG
This sequence comes from Antedon mediterranea, assembly GCF_964355755.1. Classification (NCBI taxonomy): domain Eukaryota; kingdom Metazoa; phylum Echinodermata; class Crinoidea; order Comatulida; family Antedonidae; genus Antedon; species Antedon mediterranea. The sequence continues at coordinate 22,708,236 of NC_092676.1, forward strand.
AAGAAATATTTAAAAAAAATTTAAATCATGGACACTGTATAGTCTACTATTAACAAGATCCCCATCTTGCCCATGGCAGTTTTGAGTCAAAGGGACAATTTAATGGGAAGACCACAAGTCTCCCTCAAGCCTCCCCCTGATCCACCTCTGAAAGTCTTTGGATAAAAAGAGGATTTGGAAGTCAGGGGCAGGTAATTTCTTAAATGGGTAAGCGCTGAAAATGTATGCTACGTATAATAGTAAAAAGTAGTTCAAATGTAGTTAATTATTTCATTTTAGGTGTTAAAAGGGGAAGCGCATTCCTCTAAGGTGCTACCCGCTGGATTCGTCCTTGTGGGGTACATGTCTAGTGGGTCACAATTTGGCATTTTAGGTTCAGAATACAATACCCTAAATTGGAAATGCCATTTAAGGGCATCGGATAAACTAAGAAGAAGGGGAAGGTGTACACCCACATAGATAATAAAATCGTCAATTACCATGACCTTGGGAGTGTAGGCAATCAAAACACTAAGCTAGTGTCAGCTCAATTTGCTTTTTTTATAAGAAAACTGCTATCAGACCATTTTTTCCCAATAGATTGAGAGTGTCATGATACCTAATGTTTATACGTAGAGGTATAAACCTCCATGGTTTATAGAAAGTCTGTAATTTGAAAGACACACCTTTGAAACGGTGTTTTGGTAAATTTTCATTTCCATATACTTTAATTGTATGCGCAAACATGTCTCATCAACCTAAGGTCAACAGGTCAAAAGAACTGTACTGTACATGGTAGGTAGCTAGTTTGACCGATAGACCCAGCCTTAATATACCTAATAAATGCATCACGAAAAGTGACTTTCTGTGAAATAGACAAAGAGAATGAAAATATTGCCAGATTTTAATTATTTATTACCAACCTTTATTTCTTGAATAATGAAGATTTAGTTAGTGTCGGGGGGGCCAAATTATTCATGCAGATGACTGATAAGAACCATGATATCATACAGTTAAAAAATGAACAATTACATAGATCTTTTATGAAGGATTGTTTTGCTTTGAGATATTGAACCAGACTGTAGTCCTGCCCACACTACGATAATATCCCAATGCTTCTTAACATTTACAGATAATAAAAGCACACACAAAGTATGTGGGAAGATTTCAGTTTCTATCTATCCAGGCCCGTATCCAGGGGGGGTGCGTTGGGTGCAGACGCACCCCCCCAAGTCCCAAAAGGTCCACTATTTCCTCGGTTGGTATTTTTTCTTGTCTTGTTTAACTAAAGACAATATCATTATATATATACAAAATTTACATTATCAATGGTATACAAACAAAAATATGCTAATATAAAATGAAAAAATACCGGTAATTAAATTACGGAATCTGAACTGACTACAAACTCGATGTAAAACATGCGCAGTCGATCATGTGACGACAAGCAATAGCTTAGCGCTTCATGTACGCGGTACGCGGTAAAGTGTTTGCTGGAGAAATACAGACAACTTAACGTCAGGGAACACGTGTACTTTTTGTCGGGGAATATAATATACAGTAAAAAGCGTTCGCGTTCACTTCGTAGCTAGCTTCAGCGCCTAGAAAACCGCGACGTTTCATTCACCGTGAGAGTACGTCAGAGTGATATTATGCACTTTATATGCATTCATTATTGCCAGCGATCTAACTTACTACTAAACAATAGCTAGGTACGCACTTGTCTGGCGGTATCCCTTTGTACGAATCGTTCAACGTTGGGTCGAGACGCGTGATATCAAGTTTCATCCAGGGACCAAAATGTGTAATGTGTTATTTTCCAGGCGAAGTTTACCGACGGTTACGTCGTGTACTGCGTCGACGTACGCTACACTACAGCAAAAACGAATTATGTTAATTGTTCGTTTGTTCACCAATTTTTTAATTTACAAGTAACCTTCTGTACCGTGGGGCACCTAAAATAAATTTTTCATCCATTACTAAACAAAAAAACATGCCATTTTCGCTTAGCCAACATTATAGCTATAGTTATTACATTTTCAATATCCTGTATGTCATGAATTTCTCACCACTCGGAAGTCCAGATGGTACGCATGCATACACCTGGGAGGAATAAACTTTTTCCCCGACTGAAAAAGGTCTACGCTTGCGTTTTTTAAGCCTCTAGGCCTGATGTTTCCAAAGTATAAAATGCAATTTTTTGAAGACCTGCAGCTCTAGTTTTAAACATTTTCTTAGCTCAGCCCCAACAATAAAGCTGGTCATATTTCGAAGAACAAGAAGTACATTTTCCGGGACCTAACATCTCTATTTTTCAAACATTTCTTAGCTCAGTCACAACCCATGATAGGGACTTATATATTTTTTTTCATGTTTTGAAGTATAAATAAGTCCAATTTCCAGGACCTCCAACTCTATTTTTCAAAATTTTCTTTGAACTTTTATTTTTTAACTTGAAAAATATGGATTGAAACCGTCATCGCGCATCGTTTTTTTGCACGCAGTATTTTATTTATGCATTATAAAAAATGGAAAAAATGGCTACCCTAAATCTGATTAAAAAAAACCTCAAATGACGCTAGTACGCGTTGCTTCCGGGGGCTTCGCCCCCTGGACCCCACCGGGGGTCCTTGGCGGCCCCTGGCCCTCAGCCTAGTGATGCTCGCATAGCCCCCTCGTCGGGGAATGTAGCCCCCGCGTCGGGAAGATCCTGGCGCCACCCCTGCTGAGTTGGCCTCATCATGAAAGCGTTAAGTTCTGGTGTCCATCGTTCAACTAGCCCAAGCCACAACAGAGAGTCTTACATCAGTCTTTAGAACGTCAAATAACGCAAATTTTTCCAGGGCCTTCGGCCCCTGGACCCTGACCGGGGGCCCTTGGCGGCCCCCTGGCCCCCAGCCATTGTTGCTCGCTTCGCTCGCACCCCCCCATTATAAATGCTGCATACGGGCCTGCTATCTATCTACTTATTATACAGTAATTTATGCAATTGGATGGATGAAATTATCCAGTGTCATGTCTAATTATTATGCAAATATTCAATTAATAATAATAATAGGGATGGTTAAACGAGGATTATTAATAGAAATTTAAAGGTTAGCAATATCAAAACCACAGATGAGACTTATTATGGCTTGAGTTCTAAGAATGTATAACAGTTTATAGAACATATTACACTTTCATAAAACCATTACCTTTTCCCCTCATTGTTTGGGTTTCTATGAGAGGGAAAGATGCGTTACAATCAGATTCTTCTCATGCACGCACATTTTCAGTCACAATTCTGGATACGATAAATAATTACAAGACGGCGAACTACAAGGTGACAGCTGATGATTAGTACATAAAATAATTCATCGACCACCTCATGTTTTAATCAATTTAGTCAATATTCAAGTTTACCAATTTTTAGATATAGTTATTTACTATTATTCAAAATGCAAGGTGTGTCTGGCTGATCTCCCAGCCATATTGGGTATAAACCATGGTATTAGTGTACAGATTTAGGAGTTTCTGAATCCAGTACCTGAATTATTATGTAACATTATCCATTTTTCTGAGGTCATAAGTTGACAATTAAAACATTGCCTTATATAAAAGTTATGTATACTGGTATTTAACAAAAAAATACTGGTAGTTGAATAATGTAGAATAACAGCATTTTATTATCCTTTTTTTATATTTCTATATTTTCATTCATTTTTCATCTAAAGCGAAAAGCTAAATCAAGTTAAACAGCCAGAATGAGAAAGGAAATTATGCTATCTTTCGGATAGCATTAATTATTTTATATTATAAAAACAATGAAAAATTAAAAATATATAAACTGGTTTTAAGTACAATATTTTTATTTATCATAATGGTATAAAAATATCATTAACTGTTTTTTTCATTATGTTCTCATTTGTTTATCAGTAAAGTATTTATTACAATGAATATGAAAACATGTTAAACTGCTTTGTATCTGTTTCATTTGTTTACAGTACAGTATAGTATATCTTTGCTTGCCATAGAAAGCCTACATATAATTACTACTGGGGTGTGGTTAATTATATGCCTCTCAATCCGCGACTCTCGTTCCAGCTGGATTTCAAATGCACAACGCATGATGAAATGACGAAGAACAGCGTGTCTGACTCAATCAATGCATTGTAGCTTAAATCAATAAAATAAATATAAATTTAACAAGGCAGATAATTGTATATTGTTGACTAATGTCTAATGCAGTGGTAATTTCAAGCCGAGAGATGAGCATTATTTCTAAGATATTAAATTAATAGTTGAATATTGTCAAGATGATATGCATAGAATATTTTATGCATAATTATATTCTTTGTATCTAAAGAGGGCGCTATATATCTTTACCTCGCTATGATACTTATTATTATCACATATTTCCAGCTACTGTACTGTACTATTATTTAATACAGTAACTGTATTGTAGTAATCTTTTTTTTTTCGTTATGGTCTTGAGTGAAAACCTTAAGTTAACAAACATCAAAAACAAAGTAGCCTAAACTCAGACAAATAAATATTATAAATCAAAAATTATATTTCAATCAACATTTGACAAATTTAATTATTAATATCACTCAAATTAATATTTGTTATTTTAGGATTTATCTAACAGTTAAGTCAGATGTATTCTTTTTATGTTTATGGTCTTACTATTCTAGTATAGGATCAGGTTTTTGCAGGGTTGAAAAACAAGGGAGGGTGGACCCCAGAATTGTTTTCTTTCTAGAAAGCCGTTTCTGTTGAGTGGAACAGTACCCTCCTGGCTCTAAAAACTGTTACAGAAAAACCAATGTGGTTTTTTATCTATAAAATCAAAATCATGATCATTTAAATTTTCCATTCCAAAACAGTCAAATGCTAGAAAACATTAATAAACAAGCTGTGACAATCTGGAGAGTGTTCAATTATAATAAAAGTCACATTAGTGACATTAATTGCAGATTAATATTAAAGTCATGGTTCAAGTACTTGGGTAATTGTGACTAGTGTGTATTGTATTAATTGTCAATGTCCCTCCTGTGTGTGTCCAAGGACAATTGTTTGTGTGTTAAATAAATATTAATCTTGACAGCTCTGTGATAAGTTCTATTTCATTATAGTAATTTTAACAAGGTCACAAACCAAAAACTACGAAGTATGTTATGAAATTATAATCTTAAGCTCTGTCTACACTGACATTCAAACTAGTTTGACAACAAAAATTTTAGAAAATAGAATGCTTACTATGGAAACTGGTCTTCAAATTTGTCAATTACGATAAGAGATTTGTGTAGGCCATACCATACAGTCACGCAAATTGATGTAGTCATTACCTCAGAATTATAATTTCCAGGCAGTAGTATATTGGCTGTGTAATTAATTACATCAATAGCAAAACCAAGGTAATATCTAATGAATTCAATATTGAGATATTAAGTAAATTGTTTTACCAGGGTACATTATTAATACAGTAGTGCCCTAGATGAAGGGCAATGCTGTTAAAGTCCAGATGACATAATATCTTTATGAACTTATTTATTAAATAGTATTTTAATAAACTTAAGTTCTCTATATTGATAATATTTGCATATGAATATACTCAGTTATTTATAATCTCAATATTTATGAATCACTGCAAAAAAGTACAAAACCAAATGTATATTTATATACAATCATTGGATTTTCTGGTTCTGTTTCTTCTGCAAAAAAATAACCGGTTAATAACCAGTGAATAAAATTAACCCTAATTTCTTAGGAGCAGAAACAGTACAAATTTTCAATAACCAGTTAAATGGCTGCCTGAAAATAACGGTTAAAAACACCCAATCAATTCGGTGTTAGAACGCTGTGCACCTTTTAGCTGAAACGTACGATTATTTGAATGACAGCTGCTGACCTAGACTGCCAGAGCCCATTGCATTTTGGGTAATGCTAACAATTTCTGTCGACGACCACCCACTGATTTAAACATTATATAGGAGGAAAAATTTAGCAGAAATGCAGTCTATTATAAAAATTATATTTTAAATCTATTTTGAAATAAACAGTTTATTCGGTGCTATGCTGAAGAAACAGAACCTCTTTTATCAAGGATAACTTCATGCTTTCATAAAAGCACATCTTGTAACATGACATGTGGAATTATTTCTAAATAAGACTCCTCCATACTAAGTCACTCCATGGAGGATGGTCACTCATAATCAACAAGTTCTTAATGTGTCAAGAATGCACATACAGTGGAATGCCTTGCTGCATTGACTTTATATATATATTTGTTTTTGTACTATGAGTTCTTAGATTAAGGTCTTTTTTTTTTCTTATAGATATATTATGTCATCATGGTATTCAGAACTTTTTTTATTTCATATAGTTGTAGGAAGTTGGTATACATATTTGTGATCATATTGTTTTTGTAGGTAAGGGTTATTTGGTATTGTTTTACCGAATATATTTGAACTGATTAATACCAATACATTTGAGAATACTTTTTGAACAATTTGTTCTTTGGGACTCTGACCTATTTTCAGACTATACAGTAGCTTGGTGTTCACATCCTATTTTATACTACTGAACTGGCCAAATATTGTTAACTTACCTGGAATGTCCGGAATTGCTAACTTTTTCAGTGCCCAATAAATTAACATGAAGAAATCCTAAAATATAGTGGCTATCAAAAAGAAATAATAAATTATACAAATAATTTTTAAAAAGATCAAATTGTACTGTAGACATCCCATTAAAAAAATACTTTTTTTAAAGCAATTGAAGAAAAAAATAAATCGTTGAAAAATTGTTCAATACGTAGCTAACAAATAGAGGTTAATTTCAATTTTTTGTATTTTAAAAGAAAAGGGCAATTTCGAATCTTAGAGAATTAACCAGGATGTTGAAGATGTTTGTTTGAATAAAATAGATGAACACAATGAGAGAGGCCTACCTACAGTTTTTAGTGCATTTTCAAATACATGGATCGATGTATATAATCGTGTATATCATTAAATCAAAATGTTATCTAATACGTTCTTACGTCGACATAATATATAATATAGGTTATCATTTTTATAAGTAAAGTACGCACTCACATGTCAAAAGAAACAGCGTCTTCATTACCAAGTAAATGTCGTCTTCAAGACATCTCCGATGAACAGGCCCGACTACAGTCCTAAATAAGACAAATTCAAAATGTACACAAACACATGGAACAATAAATAAACGTGTATTTCAATTAAAACGTATGTATAGTAAATATACAACAACCCATCTCACCTGGCGGTTTCCACGACCCTTAAAACAACAAACACTATTAATTCGTATTTTTTACTTGACACTCCGTAACCACTCATGTACTCAGTATCTGGTTGACGAAGTAAAATTAGGTTATACCATTACAATTGAGGGGTTCAGATGTTTGTTTCTGTTCTGCCATAATGCGAGATAAACTAACAATCAGCTATTCATTGAGTGTGCTAATTAAAACAAAATACAACTGAATTTTTGTATTACTGGTAATTTAAAACACATGGTGAATAATGAGAAAACAAACAAATATAATAGTACATATTATAATTGATACACATACTATTCAGATGGTAAGTTCTATGACGTCTTTTTCCACAACTGGCTGTTTTTCGCGGATCGTTTATCACAAATATTTCACAAAGTGCGATAATTTGGTGGTTCGACTCGATCAGGCCAATGTAAAGCATAGGATAATTGGTTATTTATTACTACACTTTACGTATAGGGCGAAAATAACAACAAGCAGGAGACCTTGATGATCGTGTAATAGGTAAGAAATAATTCTTTTAAATTCGTATTATTTTAATTTTTGAGCGGATATTGTAGTTATATAAATAAATGAGATATCATTCTCCAATGGACTCGAGTATTTTTGGGTGTTTAATATGCATTAACAACCAATAATCTACGGTGTAAAATTACACCATCAAGCCAGAACGGAAGGCTGATCAAGCAAAAACAGAAGAGTTGATGCGTGTTGAACGTCTTCTCCGCCGCGTATTAGTTTTGATAGACCCGCCCAACAACATATTTGCCTGCGGCCTAGGCATAACAGCGGATGACTCAGAATTCAATCAAACTGACTTTCCGACCTAGCCTAGGCCTAGATTACGTATAGTAAAACGTGATGATAAATTTAGAATTAAATGTATCAATATTCCTGCAAAAAGTTGAAAATCTAGGAAATTATATTATTTAAATATATTAATTATATTGTGTCCCTTTTTTCACATTAGCCGGCCTAGCTAGTACTAAGTAGTATGACTACTGTAGGATGTAGGCCTAGAAACTAGTGTCAGTGATCTTGCTTGTTGTACAATATATGTAGTATTGATTAGACGAGTCTTTAATTTTATTTATAAGATGCTGATTGATATACTGTATTCATTGTCTGTAGAGGTATTGTAAAGTATGATGGTATGAGATTATATCACCTCACATACAGTATTATAGCATTCCACTGTATAACACTACTTTGTTGCTTACAGGTTATGAACCATGAGTCGTCAACAAGCTGTGGCAAGTGCTAAGGCTCGAAGCCACACACCGACCACTAATCAGGATCTTGCAAGTCTCTTTGAATGTCCAGTCTGCTTCGATTATGTCTTGCCACCTATTTTACAGTGTCAGAGCGGCCATCTTGTCTGCTCCACCTGCAGACCAAAATTGAATTGTTGTCCAACATGTAGAGGACCTTTAGGTAAGTAACAAGATGCAAAGCCATATCCTTTTCATCTCCCTACCTAATGTGAACAAAAAATCAGGAAAGACAAAAATAAATATAATAAATTTTAACCTTACATTGTAAATTATCACATTGTGCATGATTATTTTAAAATTATAAAATAATGATTGATAAAATAGGTACTGTTACTAGTGTTATGCACTTGTCAATTGTATGACCCACTATACGACCCCCGGGAGAGGTGCGTCATTTGTCCGATGTGCGTCGACCTTTGAATACCATGAAGCACACAGGCGTAAAAAATGTGACTTACTTTTAGGTGACCATGACGCACCCATTTTGACGCACTGTGACCATGTTGTTTATGATATGGTGGGTGGTAAAGTGACGGACGTCGACACACCTTGTTCATTGATGCGACGTACCATCTAGGTTATTTGACGCACCCCTGCGTCAGTAATTATTTGTAAATTACGCACCCATGACGCACCTCTCCCGGGGGTCGTATAGTGGGTCATACAATTGACAAGTGCATTAGTTAAGTTGGATTTACCTTAGAATTGTAGAATTGCATTTCATGTGCATTTTACTTATTTTGAATTCATTGAAAATTTGAATTGAATAATTTCATTGTACAAATATGTATTAACTCTTCTTTTTCTGTGAACCCTTGCAGGCAGTATACGAAATTTAGCAATGGAAAAAGTTGCACAAACAGTCATGTTTCCCTGTAAATATGCTTCATCAGGTTGCCTGGCAACCATGCCACACACTGAGAAGCCAGACCACGAGGAAGCGTGTGAATTCCGGCCATATTCCTGTCCGTGTCCAGGGGCTTCGTGCAAGTGGCAAGGATCTTTAGATCAAGTTATGCCACACCTTATGCATTCACACAAAAGCATCACAACGTTGCAAGGTGGGTAGCATCCATTATCATCATTGGGAATGTTGTGGTTGCATAATAAAGAATGGGTTATTCCATTTCAGTTAGACGCCAAGAAAAAAAATTAAAATTAGGCGCCAGAATGGAATAGAGGTTACTGTGGAGGTACTGATTGGTTGATTTCCAGCAGCCATGTTGAATGGAAACATTGTCATAGTGGAAAGCATTGGCACGTTAACTAATATGGTACTGTACACTATTAAAAAGAGCAGCGAATTGTCTCCCAATGTGCTGCTCACGGCTCTCTTTACTTTGGGCCCTTTAGCAGAACATTCTGAAGAAAAAAGTAATATGAACAAGAAATAAATAAATATACACTTTGTTGTGTCTCCTTTGAAGGATCTTTCACAAATGTTCCAGTCTGCCGCCGTCAAATAGAATAGAACGTCAATGTTTCGTTTTCACACGCCTATGTGCATATAGATTGGTGCATAGCTCATACAGTTTCATAAAATGAAACATTGGATTTGGTGTGAAAGACCCTTTATGGAGGTTCTACCGTACTACCTGAAAAAAGCCTTCATGTATTATATGAAAAATATGAATAACATTTTTGATATTCTTTTCTTAGGTGAAGATATAGTATTCTTAGCAACAGATATTAATCTACCAGGAGCAGTTGATTGGGTGATGATGCAATCCTGCTTTGGGCATCATTTTATGCTAGTGCTTGAAAAACAAGAAAAGTATGATGGTCTCCAGCAGTTCTTTGCAATAGTTCAACTGATAGGATCAAGAAAACAGGCAGAGAGTTTTGCATACAGGTAGTCAATGCTATGATGCCATATTAATTGTTATATCTACATCATCATAAACATTCTTGTTGTCATTATTTATATGGCCAAGCATTGTCCCAGGGGTTTTTGGTACAAAAAGTGGTTTAAATTAGAATAGGGTTAATTCTTATGCCAATATTTAGCCTAAAGCTCTGTCTACACTACTATCAAAGTAGTTTTACAAAGTATGATGTGCCCAAATATGGCAGTGATTTGCCTAAATATGGTAGTGATATCATGTCCATATATGGGCACATCTTGGACACATTTTTTGTCACATAAATTTGATAGTGTAGACAGAGGTTAAGTTAGAGGGTGGGATTATACTGAGAAAATTGAATCTGTTGGAAGTTGTACTCATAAATGTAATCTGTTATTTGTTTTTTTGTTGTCAGTGCTACAAAAAATGGGTTTATCATCTGAATAGAAATCCCTTATTTGTCAAGTCATTGTTCTTCGATTTGAATTACAAACATGATCAAATCTTTTCTACGTCTCTTAGATTGGAATTAAATGGTCATCGTAGACGATTATCGTGGGAGGCCACGCCTCGATCCATCCACGAAGGAGTTCAAGCAGCCATAATGAACAGTGACTGCTTAGTGTTTGATTCAAGCATTGCTCAACTCTTTGCCGAAAATGGAAACCTTGGAATCAATGTGACTATTTCCATGTGCTGATTAATTTATTTGTATAATTTATTTATATTTTCTTTAGATTCAAGTTTATAATAAGGGCTGGCACACTAAAGTAGTTGTGTTTGTCAATCAGTCAAAGTGGTATTGACCCAGTACTAGCCAATGTGTAGGAAAAACTTGTACAGACTAGCCAGCTTGGTGCCTGGTTGTCTAGGCATGTTTTGGGCCTGTACTGCTTAACAGCAGCACAATGTAATGTAGGCTAGGTAACTTGCGCAGTAGTCTAGTTTAGCGAAGCCTGAACAATAGTACTAGGCTCAGGTCAAATGCTTGCAAGTATGTTACTAGGGCCCAGAACTGAAAGGCGCAATAACATGCATTTGCAAGGTCGCGGATAAGCTGCTATTGGATACTGCATTTTGGTATATGATGTTATTCAACTCTACACCAAACTGAGACATACAATAAACACAGTAAAAGTGTATATAGATATATATGCATGCATAATTTCAGAAGCAAAATCAAAGCCTACCTACCTAATATGATTAAGCCTATACAATATATGTATTAGCTTACCTACAAAATATAGGTCAGCCTACCTACCCAGTAGTTGCCTTAGGTCATCCAACTTACCCAGTAGTTGCCTTAGGTCAGCCTACCTGTCCAGTAATCAGTAGGTAAACCTACCTACCCAGTAGTCAATAGGTAAAGCTACCTACCCAGTAGTCAGTATAGGTCAGCCTACTTACAAAGCAAAAAATATAGGAAAGCATACAATAACATAACCAGTGGCCAACACTGTACCCAGTTTCAGCAATAGGTTCAACCTATACCTACTACTGGAAATAGGTCTTATAATTCAAGCCTACGTAAGCCCCAAAATTAACTGGGTTGTTTATGGAATGATTAAGCCTAGTTAACAACTAAAAAATACTACAGTAAGCCACTAATGTACATTGGGGTAAAATAATATTACAAATTCTCTTCACAACTTGTAAGTATATTGTTGTATATAGTATTATATTAAGAGCGAAATGAATTTTTTTTGTACATTTTTTGGGGGCTTTGTGAAGTTTATGGGTTTTTAAATAATGATATTTTTCTCCTCAACGTTATTGTATGTGTTGTATGAAGTTATTGTGTCAGCACATGCAAATAGGACGTTAAATAGTGTTTGTTATAGAACATGGGTCTAATTATAGAAAAAATCCTGAATGTAGTCATACTTTATGATTGGAAGACAATCCTGAAAAAGTGTTGTAAATTAGAAGTGTTCATTCTGTTTAATGTCCCTGAAAAATGGCATTTCCAATTGTATATATAATTTGTACCTTTACGGAAAAAGAAACAACCACCGGAAAGAATTTGAATCCCTAATTTTATAATGGAATCTACCTTTTTAGATATGTAATTTGTTACAAAACAATAAGTGAATTTAAAGTTATTATCTGCAGGCATTTTGAATTTTTTTTGCCAGCTCAATTATAGATGACAAAATGTTTTTTTTACAAATCGACATTTAGAACCTAGGTAGATTGAACTACTGAAAACAAAAATGAGATTAGCCTACTACCTTATTTGTATGACCTTACATTACCACCAACCTTTTCCTCAAAAGCTGGTGATTTACACTAGAATACACTTTTTAGGCCTACTAAGTAGCACATAATTAGCGCAATGTTTATTCATTAATAATACTTAATTTTAGGTTGTGTTTCTGTTGAATATCATAGAACCTATATTACAGTACCTTCATGACCCAACAAAGTGTACGCACATTTAGAGGTGCTTCATGAATAGGGGTTGACTGTAGTGTTAAAACATATGTTTACCCTTGTTTGATGAGGAGAGAGATTTACTGTAACCAGTTTAGTTGAGTTAATATCTTTTGATATCAAAAGCAGAACTGAAATAACTCGTCAAATCACTGGCATACCTGTCACTTAACCTCAATCCAAATAACTGTTGCTAACAGTTGCGCAACAAAAACCAGTAATACATGCAATCGTTTGGAATTTATTGACCATTGTTTTTTAAATGTCATTCAACTCGTTATTTGAAATTTATCCAGTTTTCTCTGGAGGTAAAAATTAATGTTATTTGTTCACGCACTATAGTATTTTTAAATACTTAAAAGCGGTTATTATCTGTCTTAATACTTGCTTTTAACTTGGGGAAAATCTAATGCAAGTTTCTAAATAGTTTTGCCATTCAAACTAGTATGGGTTATGTACAGTATCATACTATAAATACATACTATCGAGATAGGATTATATGATGTATGTCAAATGCTATCACGATGGCCTGTTTGTCAGTATTGTATCTATAGTTGATAGTGCAGTACCATACTTTGTAGTTATAATATGTGGTGTTACAGTATGTAAATCATCAAATATTTCTCTGTATAAGAGTCAACATATTAATTTTTCACATGAAAATTGTAATACATAAGATAGGTAGCATAGAACCGGGACCCATGTAGGAATTTTCAATGTGTGTGAGCTAAGGTTTATGTATAATAGCCTAGAATAACAACTTCATTGTCATTTTCATACACTTTGTCTAAAGATATATAGTCATCCTGAAAAAATAATTTGTTAAACGTTTTTGTTGAATTTGCCATTTTATGGTCATATAATAGTTATTCACTATTCACCAAAAATTGGATGAAAAAAAATGATTTACCTGCTGAAAAAACTGTAACTTAAGGCAAGAGAATTTAACCATTATTTTTAAGTGCCTGACATTGACAAACTTATATGTTTAGTTTTTTTCTGTAAAAATGACACATTGCTCTAACTACAAAAATGGCCTATTCAAAGTTTGATTTTATTAATCTTCATTTTTCATATTTTGGGGGACAATACATCTTTAAAAAGGGCTAGAACCGGAAAACAAAATTTCATATGAGTTTATAAACACATTTGCTGTTTTCAATTATACCACGATACGTTTAACGTTTTTTCGTCCATGTCAAACTGAAGGTCTACTGTTTTATATTAAATACTACGTATTATACAGTACAGTAACATACCTTCAGTTTAAAAGAGCGTTATTGCGCTATACAGTGGCGAGTAATACCTTATGAAATGCATGCTAAAGTTTACAGATATGATTTATCTGTAATAATATCTCAAATCAATGTGAACAATGCATGTTGGTATCAAACCGTCTAGCAGTGACGATAAGAACTATCAATATGAATATGATTAATAACTTTAGTTTATAACTTGTGGTTTGTTAATTAATAAGCATTGGACTTCCCGTGTCTTCCTCTAATTAACGACAATAGTTTTAGGACGGTTTTTATTTTATTACAATTTTTTTTAAAAAATAAAATGTTTCGTGCAAGAGGCGCGGCCAACTCATCATCATAACTACAATCTTATTGATTTTAGAGGCTTGTAAATGTAGGTTTCGTTTACACTGGCGGATCCTGGAGTTTGAAATGGGTCTAAAAATGTCAACTAAATTAATGTCCTATCTTTTGCATTATACTGTTTAGGAAATCCAGGCCGGCTGTTCACCCCTACCGCACCCTTCTTAATTAATTGAGTAGTTTATTTAGTAGGTCTAGGGTATTTGATAATGGAATTTTAGTTTTTTGGTGAGTCTTTAGTTTTTGGGTCTTGAATTGGAATGATCATTGATTTTTAGGGTCTTTAAGTAGAGGTGTATTTCATTGGATTTATATTTCTGTTCGATTTCGTAATACTATATTCATTTATGATGTTTGGTGAACCATCTTATGTACTTGTATTGTCCTTAAATGTAAAAAAAGACATCCCAAATAAAAATTTATTGTATTAAGATAACATATTTAATTTATGAAAATAATAGTTTTATCAAATAGGTATTGAAAATTCCAGAAAATTTATTTACTTTTGACATTTCTGTTTTTTACATTTTGTATTGTTGTAAATTGTGTAGAAATAAGTATATGTTAACCCAAATTAAATTATCACTATTTTGATTTTCCGAGATTTAGTGGAGGCAAATGTCCACATGCGTCATGAGTTATTACGTGCTCTACATGGCCATCTTATATAATAAATTTTGCTGTAAAAAATATACAATATCGGTAACAAACAACTGTAAATTCGACTACCGTCATTGGAGCAAAGATAAATTAAATTCCACTTATTACTTAAAAAGTATTTATATAAACCGTTTTATTTATTTGCTATACCATGCGTTGTAGCCTATATTTCATGGGTACAGACACCAGCCAATTATAATATTTACAGTATTGTGTTAACATGACATTTATTATTGTATTTGAATGTAGGCCTCCTATAACCAATTATGTTGTGCTTGGCGTTGGGTACGAGTCGTACTTTTAATTTTAGGCCTATGTTTGTATTGATTATACTCATATAGACATTCAATGAACTCGGAACTGTTTATAATAATTATGATGGTTATTAAAAGTAAATGGCATAACATGAAACCAGTTTAAACTTCTTATTTGCAGTTTTGTAACTGTGTAAACTACGGACTCGGAGTAGTGTAATAACGAAAAGGAACCTTATTCAGTAGAGAATATATTACGTAATAATGGAATCGGACTATAGCATTTGAAACCATGCAAGCAGTTTGTGCCATAATAGATGATAAACTGTCTTTGCCTCGTTCTTCCAATGGGACGTAAAGCCGTTGGTCCTGTCAAAATATCGCGAATTCCTGTAAAATCGTCTCAAACACATAACATACATCGATTTCGATCGAAATCGGTTTCCTGTACTGTCGAAACATACTTACGATAAATCGATGTAACGAAACTGGATTTTTTACGTCGACAGAAAACCAATCTTAACTTATTTAGGCCTGTAGTGTTTGTGCACGATAAAGAAAGAACACTATTCGAAAAGAGTGGGAGATCGTCTCCCGTTGTGTTGGCACTTTAATGTGACTGACATTAATCATCTGGATCTAATCTGAATTTCATGACAAAGAACAGATAGTAGAATAGATCATGTTTTACATTTACATGACAATATATTATTTGAACACGTACATCGTGCCTCAAATCCATCGCGCATGATGCACAACGGATTTGTGCAACACGCTATAGTGTAATATTGAACAAAATTCCGTAGAACTATACGGGCATAAAATATAAAAATGAACAATTTCAACCTCGAGTAACCGACAACGAAAAGAACATGAGCTGCTTCTTTCAAGTTTAGTTAAAATAACCTTTGTCATTGCGAAACACGTTCACTTATTTATTTTCCCATCGATCATTAACAAGTCAAACTAAGAATTTTCTAGAGTTTATCTTGACGGACAACCTATTATTTGCGTTGATAAACATTTTCTGTGCGTCTGACGTCTATTGATATTAGATACGACCGATAAAGGTACACCTCATGTCCCTTTTTGTTCCTACATATCTTGTGACCACTGTTGTTACATCTGTAGATGAAAATAACATTCATTTTGTTGGTGGACAGTTGTGGTAGACAAAGAAACACCATCCTTTTGTGAAGTTCAGCGACAATATTTGTAATTTTTAGATCGATTGCAACCTTTAGCAAAAATGTGGGCTGGAAACACACGCAATAAGAGCATGTTCAACTTTGAAATGAAGTTTGATACAGTAGCATGGAGAGAATGGATAGCAGAATATTGGACTTTTAGTATTCTAATCGCTGCAGTGTACGTTCCAGCAGTTTTCATCGGAATACACCTTATGAAAGATCGTAAACCGTTTAATGTGCGATATGCATTTATGTTATGGAATGTATTACTTGGCGTTTTCAGCATCGCCGGAGCTTTACGAACAGTGCCAGTTATGGCCAACATTGTCCTCCAAGATGGCTGGCATCCATCCCTTTGCAACATGAAGTATTTCTGGCCGGAGTATATTGGCATATGGGCGCCATTGTTTGTATTTTCGAAGGTACCAGAACTCGGTGACAGTGCTTTTATAATCTTGAAGAAGCAGAAGATGCAATTTCTACATTGGTATCATCACGCCACTGTTCTGATATGCTGCTTTTACCTCTACGGCGTCTTTACGTCCATCTCATTCTGGTTTCTGACAATGAATTTTGTTGTCCATTCACTGATGTACCCATATTTTGCTTTCCGAGCCGCTGGATTTCGTCCACCACGACCAATAGCTATGTTCATAACCACTATGCAAGTGTTGCAGATGGTTGCCGGACTTTCCCTTGCACTCTATGCCAGTAAAATCCACTTTATTGAGGAGGATCGCCAGTGCGACGTAGATACTGGGCAACTGATCTACACCACACTTATGTATTTCTCGTATATGATTCTATTTTTGGATTTGTTCTATAGAAGTTATATTCGTAAATCTGACAAGATACCAGAAAAGATACAGTAGGAAAATCCATTTTCAAAAAAAAAAAAAAATTACAATGACATTATTTTTTGGAATAAATCTTTTTTTTAAAACAAGAACTGTCGCGCGTCACCATGGAGACAACTAAACAGTAGTCGCACATGTCACACCAGCATGCAGCAGGGGAAGACAGCTAGCAGCAGACGAGTCCCGGCGGCACACAACGACGGTTGTTTGCGAGACGTACGAAGTGCGGGGGCTGAAGCGATAAAACAATCAATCAACCAAATTCTGGTCTGAACAGATTTGTTGAACAAGCGAGTCACGATAACGCAAATAGACTGAGGTTCAACTTGGGGTTCAATGTACATCCGGTTAATAAATAATAGAAGCGTATCACCTGTTTCAGTTGATCGTTTAAAAAAACTACCAAGGAGCACTAGCTAGGCCTACGCTAGTTAGGCCCTATTATTTAAAGAAAACTTTCAACTTGCAAAACATGTGGGCTGGAAACGCGCACGAGAGCCTGTTCGAATTTGAGGACAAGTTCGACGCTGTGGCATGGAGAGGATGGATGGCTAGAAACTGGACTTACAGCATTGTCATCGCTGTGCTCTATGTTCCAGCTGTTTTTATCGGGATCAACCTAATGAAAAATCGTAGACCTATCAATGTACGATATGCACTCATATGTTGGAATATATTTCTTAGTATCTTCAGCATTGCTGGCGCAGTTCGCTCTGTTCCGGTGATGATAAACGTGCTTATCCACGATGGTTGGCGGCAATCCGTTTGCGACTCTAAATATTTCTGGGCCGAGTACAGCGGCATCTGGGCGGCGTTATTTGTTCTGTCCAAAGTACCAGAGCTCGGAGACAGCTTATTTATAATCTTGAAGAAACAGAAGATGCAGCTCCTGCATTGGTACCATCACTCCACCGTTCTGGTCTGTGTCTTCTACTTGTACACTTTCCACACGTCAATTGCTTTCTGGTTTGGCACCATGAATTATTTTGTGCACGCACTCATGTATCCGTATTTTGCGTTCAGATCAGCGGGGATTCGACTACCACGACCTCTAGCAATGGTTATAACATCTTTACAGTTATCACAGATGGTTGTTGGACTTTACATAACACTCTATGCAGGTGTATTACATGTGTACGATGGCAAGTGTGACGTATACACGGGTCAGATAATTTATGCGACAATTATGTATTTCTCGTATATGATCCTCTTTATGGACTTGTTCTACAAAAGCTACATTAAACCGACAAAGCAGAGAGTTGAAAAAGTAGAATAAAACTTTATACATTTGACTATATAATTATAATTATAGTTGTATGAGAAGATTAATAAAATGAACATTTTTATTTGAACTGATCATTAGAGCTGTTCACATTTCTTATCACAGACAATTAAAGTTGAATGGAAAATAAATAAAAAACACATAACAATTATGTTGTCATATTGTTTGAATTTTAAATTATGAAAAAAGAGCGGGCCCACCACCCCCATAACAATTTTGTTGATCGATACATCGATTATTAAATTAATGTTAATTTATTGATTGTGATTTACGATATTAATCGATCGTCGATTGACTTACGCAATTATTGTTTGAGAGAAGTTCAAAGGAATTATTTTACTAAAGATTAATAGATCATAAATAAATTATACAATATTCATATTTTGCATTGTTCTGCTGCGGCGAATATGATGGGGCGTCGACGATGAGAAAAAATGTTTCGTGTAGCCTAATCAATTCATAACGCCAATGCTGATTAGTCGAAATATAGCCACGTTTTGAGAAACTGGCCAAACAAAACGCTTGTGAGACGTAGCTCTACCTTATCATGTGACCAGACACAACAAGCTGTCCATGTGTACCGGGTGTTTAGTTACGAGGAAATTTCGCGCTGTTTTACCATTGAAATCTCTTTAAATATTTACTATTTTTGCACATTGTTACTTAATATCGGTTTATATATATATAGGCATGATTGCAGAGTATTTAACGGGGATATCTACAAGGTAAATCATTGAATAATCCTTTAGGCTGATAGTGGTAGGCCGGGAGGAAATTGTAACAACAGCTAGTGGGACGGGAGGGAGAGTCGACCATATTGGTTTTGCGACAATGTACCGAGAAGAACTTGTGTCAGCTTTCCCATAGAGTTGGCTAGCTTGGCCTACTACGTTAAGGATTCCTCGTAGTAGTACAGTAATATTATAGGCCTAGTCTATACTAGAGTATGCTGGCCTAAAAAAAAATCTAGCCTAGGCCTCCTAACTAGCTAGCTAAGCTAGGCTAGGCCTACTACTATATGCCTAGCTAGGCCGACTAAATATCACTGAACTGAAGGTTAATTAAAAATGATCCATGATATTATTGACTAGTGTATGCCTATAGGCCTACCTATAGGGGATTTTCACCCCTATTACTAGCAGGCCCTAGGCCTATTTTATTATTAAAGTAGTGTCACGTGTGTACAAGCATTTCTTCATTAAGTACTGTAGTCTCTAGGCCACCATATAATTTATATGGTGGCCTACCTAGAGACTACAGTACTATTAGCCTAGGCCCCTATCCTCTACTAAAATATATAGTATATTGTATTGGCTAGGCTAGGCCTAGTTAAGTGTTCATTTACACATATATTCACATGTGTTTTATTGTTTATAAGAAAATGAAAATAATACATAACAATTATTAATGAATTAAGCCCTACCATTACCAGGCTATTTTAAATTACGCCGTGGCTAAAGATACGGTACCGTATTCTAACTTCTGTTTACTAAAGGTACGGTAAAATTGTATTACATCATAATCAGCCAATGGGATGGTACCGTATCTTTAGCCACGGCGTTTAAATTAATATATTTTGTGCATCAATTTAGTGAATCATGCCCTTTTTTTCTTTGCAGCCCATGGAACACTGACCATTTCTATGATGATGAATCACATGATATTCCAAAAAATAGGTAAACATTCTTGCATTGGCCTATGTTAGTTGGCCTAGATAGGCCACTCTAGCATGACTTTAAACTGGCATATCTGATTCAGATTGGCTGAATGGTGCAGCTATTTGAATGTTGGATTTTTTTGGAGATGTAATTTACTTACTTGTTTCCGGAGCTCAACTTTTGCTGGATCCAGAGTCGAGTCAAGGCTATGCATATAAGCCCCTCTTGAAAATAACATCAAATCTCGAATACGGCGCAAGTTTTTGATTCTATAGTTCTTATAGTCTATGATTTTACAGTATTATTTTTATCCTAATGGCATACACAATTTTTTACAGCCTAAATTATTATGATTCCATGCTCACGTCAAGAGGAACAAGTAGAAGAACCTCAGAGTGCAGTGACCGGGAAGATGGGTCAATTTGCCTGGATACTTGGTACCCGGACTACGAGAGTGTCGTCGTCCAATCAGCTAATACTTTCTTACCAGATGTAACATTGGTTAATGATATCGATCATGATGAGGATAATTATAAAGGTATGTTTTCTTTTCAACACTACAGTAGTAATGACCAATCACAAGCAACCGTTTTTTACTCAATTACTTTGAATTGTTTGTATGCTCTTGTGTTGCATCCTAATGGGAACCATTCTGTAAAATAAACTATTGATAAAACAATGCACATCTAATAAAATTATTACATTTTTGTATATTTTTAGATTATGAGTCATCTCTTGGAAGTTCTCTTCATATATCAGATGATGACCTATCTTCACGACACTTGACAACTGATGAGGAATCTGAGGACGAGGATGATGAAATCTACCCGAGTCCGAAGAAGACCAAGCGAAATTTACAAGATGTCACATGGTATGTATCTAGAATTTGAACGTAAAGAAATGCTAAAATGGCCATGATCTATTTTAATGCTGAAATGTAAAATTGTAACCAAAGAATGCCCTTTCTTCTGAAGCTCTGTCTACACTATCAAACTTTATGTGACAAAAAATGTGATGTGCCCATATATGAACATGATGATGTCATATCACTACTATATTTGGGCATATCGCTACCATATTTGTGCATATCACTTTTTTTGTCAAACTAGTTTGATAGTGTAGACAGAGCATTACAGCACTGTAAACAAATACCAGTATGGTGATTTACCATTACTACTATGAAAAACAGCACAAAATGATTCACACTGAAAACACTAAAAATATTAGGATAAAACATACTAAGGTATTAAAAAGTAATTTGTTGTTTTCTTTAGGAGTGAGATGTCTAATGAAGAACATATCAGAACGATAGAGCAGCTAATATCACTTATATCAGAGCAGATGAGTCTAAGAGATCAATTAGAAATCATTCGTATTATTAGACCAAATGCAGAAGTCTCACCAACAGATAATGAATTTACTATTGGTAATAAAACTTTCTTATTTTATTTTTAGTTAGGGGGAGAGACTTTAAATCGGTTGACTGGCCATTGGTTTTTTGTTAAATTTAACAATTTATTTAGTCTTTATATAAGTGAATAAATAGAATATTCAAAGTATGATTTTTTTAATCTTCATTTATTATGTTTTTGGGGGACAATACATCATTTTAAAATATATTTTATTTTGATTAAGAATTGGAGTGGTTAACAGACGAAAAACTGCATAGAATTCGAGACTACATCACGCATACTGTCTCGCCAAAAGTTGGTAACTCAAAATTAATAAAAGAAGACAGCGATGAACAAGAGGAGGATGAGGAGGATTGTTCAACAAAGTCAAAAAGCAAGAAAAGGAGATGCATGGTATGTTGGTCATTGGTTTAATAACTGTCCATCAGGCAAGTAGATGAGTTTTCTCACTGGCCTGAATTCAATTGTACTGGACATCCATAGTTTTAACAATTCTTGTTTTAAAGATTGTTGTGTTACATCTAGTACCTGTTGATATTATCTGACAAATTTACTGTCTAAAATGTGCAATTACAGCGAAATCCAGATCTTAATTGGTCGAATATTTTTTCCTACCCAGACGTAATTTGTACTTTATACTATGTACATTGAGAACATTTTAAAATTTGCAAGTAATTCTCGGGTGGAAGTAGGGCAAAACATCTGACCAATTACTGAACTCCCTCACGTATGATACTCCACAGTAGGATCCAGATCTACCGGGAATTTCAATGCACTATCTGGAAAAACAACACAATATTTGACTAAAAATAAAATCTGATTTGTTTTTCAGAGAAGTGCTAATGAGAGAAGACAACAAATGAGAGCCCAGAGATTAAGACAAAGGAAAGAAAACAAACAAGCCGTCAAAGAAAAGAAAAGTGGTCTATTTAGACATGAAAAGGTTTGTAAAGTAATCGGTTGAAAATTATTGATTCATGCGCTCTCTATAAAAAAACCTATGTTTGTGTAGGAAATATACCATTGCTTTTCAACCAATCAAATGGCGCAAGTTAAAAAAAAAAAAATCCAATGACCCCAATTGAAAACCACTTTGATTGAATGGCTGTTTTTTAATTATATAAACTAGTTCAGCTATATTTTGTGCTTATTTATATCACAGAAATTTGTATTACTCAGTTTACTGATTTATCTAATTCATGATCATGATTTCTTTCTTTTCTTACTTTTCCAGGTGCTGTCAGTACAAAGATGTCAAGAGAACACTGAAGAAGTTGATATATTGGGCTGACAGTAAACATATCCTGTCTATCGCCCTCTATAAAGAATTGCTACCAGACGATGCTATATTCTCATCACAACATTTTCAAACTTTTAAAATCTTCTTTCAGTTGTTTTTACCTTTATTTTAGTTCTATACACACAATGCACTATGTCAAACTTTTTTCATGCTTTAGTAAGCACAGTGATTTTTAATAAGATAACAAATAAGATATCAACATAGTTGTTGCAAAATGATCTATAACTTTTTTAGGATGGGTACTTGGATCTTGTACTTTATAATAATGAATTTTAAGATGTTGAATATTACAAAATGTTAATGAGTTTATTCAACATATTATGAATGTACAAATCATTATTATGAGGTTCATATACTTACAATCCTCTTTTTACAGTAACACACTGCCCCACGAGGACTAAATATGTCTCTGAGTCTAATAGCTGCCACCAAACGGAAATCATTTGTCCACAAGGATATATGTATTACAGAAACATTGTAGAAAGAAAAATAATGTGCACTACAATTGTACTAATAGTAATATGTAACAGTAACGGCAAATGGATAAATATAATAATCTTGATGAAACCTCATTTAAATGGTGCAATAATGAAATTTCATTTGGTTAATATGTTCGACTCAACTTTATATTTTAAACATAGTTTACCCATTCATGGAGGGTATACTGCATATTATTATAACACACCGAGCGAAGTGTGTCATAGCAATTTGATTGGTTGATTTCGTATCGCGTGCCATGCTTAGATTTCTCTAGTAACAAACTGGGGTATTATTGTACACTTTAATGGAAACATTTTGTTTGCTAGGGTCATGTGTAATGCTTTTGTTGTCTTCTTCTACGGTTGACCGTGTCACTGAATCGCATGCTACGCCTTTATTAAGATAGAGAAGTACAGTAGTATTGAAAAGCACATTCCAAATTTATTTTAAATGTAATCAGCACTTCCTATACACATCCATTTTGATTTGAAGGCTTTAATAAGACAATCAGAGACACTTTCAAATATTTTCCGTATTTGAAATATACTTTCTTCTACTTAAAAATCCGAGAATTAACTTGCTATTTATAATGTTGTGTTGAGAAATAAATGTAGTAATTCAAATGATGACATTTGGTTAACTGTTTTCAACCGCGTTAGGAACCTTTGGTCAGCTAAGATAATTATTTTCAAGGTTACTATCCGGACCTCAGCCCCACCTTGGTTGGAGAGTTGAGGTAAGAACACTTTGATTCTTTGAAAAATAACGATGCTAGATTTAATAATATTGATACACATACAAGTACTGCATATTGATGATACAAACAACAATTTTTATTTCTCACTTCCCTTTGTCTTTGCCTCTCTCTCACTCTTTCTTTTCTTCCCAGCCCTGTACAAAGGCTTGTAAATACTCCGCCTCTACCCCGACCTGTTACGCCACTGACTGTTTTTTAGTCGACTCTACAGCTCACTATGTCGGTCGGTTGGTGAAGCATGTATATGGCCTTGTTAAAGGTGACTGTAGTCATCACAAGTGTTTAATATCACCTAGCAAAATATTCCAAATCGTTAGTTCAGCAACAAAATACGTAGACTTGCGTTCTGTAAATATCTCGTTTAGTTGAACGTGAAAATTCTTTTACAAATCGTTTGTGATTGGTAAATACTTGCGTTGCGCTTCCTTCCTTGTGTTGTGACCAAGTTGTGACCAAGTATTTTTTCACCATACAGACGTAACACAAGGACGCGCACGCAATGTGCAAGTCGCGTGACCAATGAAAAGCGAAAGCAGATAATCCATCGATTGTGGTTGATCAAACGTCCTTACATATTAATTAGTAGCTTACTACTATATAGCATCTGGCAATACATTTCATATTCTCACTTCTCAAAATTATTATGAATGTCATTCTACACCAGAACTTTTACTAAAACATTTCTCAGGTGGACGTTATACCACCTTTAACAATACACTGGTTTTTTTCAATAGAGCGTGAAGGGTTGTTCTATTGTTAACGTTTAACAAACCATATAGTTTTCCTATTTCATATTTTATAAGTAATTTTATTTTGTCCACAGAATGATATCAAAACGACTACACATAACATATTTGAAAAAAGTAGCATTTAATTTCATCATTAGTGCAAAACACAAAGGTGTTTTATAATATAATGTTTGTGCCTATATTAAAGATAATTTAATTAATGTATAGCATTTTTTATTATTGATTTATTGATTATTAATATTAAATACAGTATTAACAATATAGGCCTAGAGTTTTACCAGTAGGCCTACAATACAACTTCACCCAGACAAATTACCAGCACATTTAACAATTATGCAAATGTTTAATAGAAGTATTAAAAAAGAGGTCTAAATATCATGTACTTGCTGTTTATTAGTCAATACAAACTTGCGTTATTAAATACAGTAGTTAAACTTTAATTCGTATATGTAAACTAAACAAAGCCTATAATACAATGTTTTATTAGTGTACGAGCAATAGAAATCTATATCTTCAGGTACCTACAAGGATGGGGTTCGAAATCTCCAGGTACCTAAATCCCAGAGATATAGTCCAGGACTAAAGATGAATACGGCCTTTGTCTATTTTAAATAGTTATTCAAAATAATAGTCCCTCTCCACGACCAATGGATAGGCGCAAGTGCGTGCTTTTATTTTACTTATGAATTGAACCACCGCTAAACAATTCAGTTCGTCTGCATGCTCCCCCATCCCCTTTCTCTGTGAAAGATCATTGCTCTTTTTCTAGCAAACGGCTGAATGTTTTTTTCTTGGTAGGAGGCTTTTACTTTTTTTCTTTGTGTATCTTTTTTTTTGTTCTGACAATGCCATTCCAGTATAACAAATAAATAGGAGAACTAAACTGGTTTTGTTGTTTTGTAAGCTGGGAATACTGGCATTGAGAAAAACAGACAACTGAATCACCGTATATTGGAATAAACCAAACAT
This sequence comes from Antedon mediterranea, assembly GCF_964355755.1. Classification (NCBI taxonomy): domain Eukaryota; kingdom Metazoa; phylum Echinodermata; class Crinoidea; order Comatulida; family Antedonidae; genus Antedon; species Antedon mediterranea. Next base: position 22,734,220 of record NC_092676.1, read on the forward strand.
ATAGCGAAATACAGTAATGAATGAGGGTACACGTACTATTTGGCATGTCGCTGAGTTCATCATAGACTGACACGGTTCACATCTTTCGAGGCGAAGGACGATATAAACCTATATTGTTTTCATCTTATTGATTTTATTAGTAAAATACAACAGAAGTCTGAATTGCTATATATTTTATTATCTATTGAATAATAGTTCTAGCGTCTACCGTAAAGTAAGTGAAAGTGAAATTCTTTTTCATATGCATTATTTATAATCGTTTCTTCAGGTAGGCTTACACTTACTAATATCAACTACCAGTATACTTTACGATTGCTTATTGTTGGGTATAATTTTCATACTATAGAACAAATGGCAATGGCATCAAATGTGACACCGTTAGTCAGCGACCACAAGAGGTATGGAGAGTCGTTACTTGTATTTTTGAAACTAAGCAGAAGCATTGAAGTGTTAGAAGGTTGGATCAGTTCATATTTTCCTGAGAAAATTATGAAAGAGATAAATAGAAAAGGAAAAGGAGCTAAGTGTACTCGGAATTGGTAGCGGTCCAGGGAAGGAGAATTGGAGGATTGAAACATCGGGCTTACCTAAATTATTATAAATGTTGAAAATACTCAAGCTCTTTGCTTCTCTTAACTTATACTCTTACTCTTTTTGATTTTTGTTATATTAAATAACCCATGGTTTATTACCCGTTGATTTGTCAATAACATTGCTGCTGTTGGTGATATTGATTACATTTTGTTGATTACTAAAGTCGTATACCAGTAACTTATTTTGTATTAATGTTCAATGTTTTGATTTTCATTTAGTGTATACTGTAGGCCTAGCCTACTAGTATTGAATACCGTATCCTATATTTTTTTTGTCATCAGGCCAAGTTGAATGCCTTGTTTTAAAGCAACTGCTTAAACACTGGCCTAAAATCACAGACACGGTGGTGGAACCGAACCTTTTCAATATTAATACATATAAAGGTTTAGCTGCCAATGAAACTCAAGTCCTTCACGGAGTTTCCTTCGATTGGCGACAGCAGACTCTACAGCAGTTCAGACAGGAAACCCAAGATCAACCATTGAAGAAGTTCCATTTTATAATGTTGTTCCAAGTTCTGTATTACTTTGAAGATTTAACAGAGGTGTTCGAGTATCTGAAGAGTATTCTAGAAGATGGCGGTATGATACTAGCATTGATAGAGTGCGGTAGGTTAAATTCTTTTATACTAAAAATGTTTTTCTAAACAATACTAATGACCTTATTAAGTAATGTCAATTTAGTAACAACATCAAACACAGTATAGTACATAGTTGAATTATAGCCTTTTTGCATGTATTATTTTGTCTATAGATCTATCTAGACAGTAGGCCTACTTTTAAACGTTATCAACTTTCTTCTTTAAAAAATAAACATTTGTTTTATAGACGACAGTTGTATACCGCAGAGTACTCACCAATTTCCTCAGTTTAAGATGCATGATGCCGTATCTACAGGCGATGTCGAGAAAGCTGTGGCTGAAGCTCAACTACAATTTGTCAAGCATCGTATAAAATTAAACCTGGATGCTACCAGCTGTTTTGATGGCGAATCGAAAGAAGGGGAACTTTTTGTGATTTTCTAACACAAAAGCCTTTCATTAAGGAAACTGCATCTGAATTGTTGTATAGTGATGTCATTGATTATTTCAAAAGCATTGTTTTGCCTGAAAGTGAGGATGGCAAAAGTTTTCTAAGATGTGATTGCGATGCTATTGTTATCAAAAAGTAGAACACTTTATAATGATTACTGTTTAACATAAGTTAGCTGATGCAGGGAAGAGTTAATGTTGGTAAATTTTGTTTTTAGTAACTTAGGTAGATGTAGGAAACACTAAATTTGGTTTTGGAGTCCGTTATTATGTGAATACAAAAATCACATTGGGTAATTAATTTCATTCAAGCATAATGAAGCTATACTATATTTTCATTATCAATTGTTTTTTATTTCAGGTGATTTTTCTTTTTATTCTTCTTTATATTGTACAGATAACTCTGCGTTAGTTATTTAATGTTTTAAACGTACTTAAGTGATCTTTTCTTTGTTTTTTATTTGTTTTGAAAATGTACATGGACTATTTGAATTGAAAAAAATAGCTTAGTTACGCCATAATAAACAATGGATGGTAACGGAGGCCGCGTTCTGTCGTTTTTATCTATCACATGTACTGTATTACCAATGTACTTTATTTACAGTATATTTTTCTGATCAATAAAATAGAATTTTGCATAGTATAGTATTTGCTTTGTTTGTTCCCACGATTTTTAAGTTATCCTTCTGAACGTTTGGGTTCTAATAGATATATACTTACAGAACATTCCTATTTATTTTCAGAAAAATTGATATTGGTGATGTCACAAAAGCTTATTATATAAAAATCTGACTTACCTGTATCGTCCATATGAGCTGAGCATGCCCTCTATATTCTTTTAACATGGGACAAAATATCAAGTAGTGAGCCCTCTCCCTAGTTTTCCCTATATATTTTGCAAGGCGAGTGATTTAATTACGTAATAATTATATTTACATAACGTTATTAATAATATCTACCTAATATGTTATAAGAACGTTTGGAATAACATTCACAATATGTTATTTAGATAACATTATTAAACAATATATAACATTTTCCTAACGTTATAAGAATTTTCAAAATAACGTTAAAATTATAATTACATAATGTTATTTTGAACGTTCTTCTAACGTTAGGAAAATGTTATCATTAATGTTATATAAATAACATATTTTGAATGTTATTCTGAACGTTCTTATAACGTTAGGTAGATATTACCTATAAAGTTATGTAAACATCATTTTTAACGTTATTTTGAACGTTCTTATAACGTTACGAAAATGTTATCAATAATGTTATGTAAATAACCTATTTTAATGTTGTTCCGAACTTTCTTATAAAGTTAGGTAGATGTTACCAATAACGTTATGTAAATATCATTTTCAACGTTATTTTGAACGTTCTTCTAACGTTAGGAAAATGTTATCATTAATGTTATATAAATAACATATGTTGAATGTTATTCCGAACGTTCTTATAACGTTAGGTAGATGTTACCAATAACGTTATGTAAATATCATTTTCAGCGTTATTTTTAACGTTCTTCTAACGTTAGGAAAATGTTATCATCAATGTTATGTAAATAACATATTTTGAATGTTATTCTGAACGTTCTTATAACGTTTAAACGATGTTATGAAAAAAATATTCTGTGAATGAACGTTATTTGAATGTTATACGAACGTTCGTAGTAAACCTAACCAAACGCTAACCAAAATATAACGTAAGCTGAACGTTATGTGTTTGCTGGGACGATTTTTAAGTTATTGTCCTGAACGTTTGGGTTCTAATAGATATATACTTACAGAACATTCCTATTTATTTTCAGAAAAATTTATATTGGTGATTATATAAAAATCTGACTTACCTGTATCTTCCATATAAGCTGGAATATGAAATAGCATGCCCGCTATATTCTTTTAACACGTGCCAAAATATCAAGTACCGGTAGTGAGTCCTCTCCGATCCTTAGTTTTCCCTATATATATTTTGCAAGGTACTTAGTTTCTTAGTGATTTCATTAATTATGTTTTATTTAAATATTTTTACACAAAAAAATCAAAGTGCACAAACAGAACAGTCCTCGATATTTCACTGCATTGTTTATGTCTATGACGGGGACACGACAATTATTGAAAGTAACAGTTCTCAGGGATCTATAACGTTTACGATCATTGAAACAGTGTGATGCCATTTCGCCCAATCACGTTCACTTATTTACAAAGGCTATTAATATTATGCCACCTAAATAAATTCCTGTCATTTAATTAGTGGACGATTGTAGGTCAAATGGCGTGCAATAATATGTACAGTAGTGTCATGTGATAGTACTAACAAATACAGCAAAACATTAGAATAAGAATTGTATGCAGAAAATATTAATTTTTAGAATGACAACACTAATCATTGCAACATTTATTCAATAGAGAGTTATGCAACTACACTGTCACACCCCAATTAGATAGGTATAATTTAACGTTCTCTTTCTAAAGGGTGGTTCCCACTAGCGACGCAACGCAAGGATGTAACGCAACGCAAATGAATTGACCAATCACAAGCGATGGCTTATTTGCTTGTGATTGCTAACTGTCTATAACTTCGCTTGTCATTGGTTAAAACGCTTGCGTTGCGTTTACGTCCTTGCGTTACGTTCTAGTGGGAACCAAGCTTTACTCTCTATATATTTATTTGTTACTTGTCATGGATATATAAATTCTAAAAAGTAAGAAAAATCCCCCATACTAAATGAAAGACATTTACTCATTTTCCGTTGCAGAACCAAGAATCTGGAACAATTCGCCAAGTTAAATTAAACATTAATTTGAATGACTATGATCAGTTTAAAAAATTCAAAGACTTTTCATTTTAACAAATGAGCGTTTCATAGAAATGATCGCTATATAAATGTTAATGTTATTATGTGTATGACATTAACGCAACACTGTCTCAAACTATGACAACGCCTCAGCTACAACGTTGTTTTTTCCTCTGATATGATAGTTTCATTTACCCCAAATGTGAGGTTTACAACACAACTGCAAAATGTGTTAGGCAAGGTAGGTAGCATATACTAATTATATATTACCGTGACATATTTTGACACTTAAATTAGCCTAACCGTCCTAAAATGGTTCGCTATACCTTTGGTGTGACCCATTAATTTAGTGTTTGCTACTACCAGTGCATAAATAAACTTACTTTTTCGAAAATAATCATAGTGTTTTCTACTTTGGAATAACAATCGCATCAAAATCATATCTTAGAAATCTCACTTTCAGGCAAAACAATGCTTTTTGAAAAATCACTATACAACGATTCAAATGCAGTTTCTAAATTTGCGAAGAGTTCCAGTAGATAACAGGTACACAACATATGGCAGGAAAAGGTGAGATCATTTTATTCAATTCAATTATTTTGTTAAGCACTTTGGCTCAAAATTGTCTTGCTTGTCACATATAAAACCATCAAAAATGTTAAAATGTGTAAAGCACAAAAATGGTTTAAAAAAAAGTGTCATATACAATTTGGATAAAAATATGTCCACCTGACAACATTTTCATTAAAAAGCATGATAGCAGATGGGAAAAAAAGAATTTTTTATCTATGAAATCAAATTCTACCACTTCTTCCTATCCAAATATTATTTAGTTGAAAAACCTATGTCGACATTTTAACATAATTTAAATTAAAAAAAAAACAAAGCAGTAAACTATGTCGAAATATTTCGACATACTGTTGCATTACCTAATAAATTAGTTAAGTAAATTGTGTAAAAATAAATTTAGAAATAACCTCGAATATATTATGTAGAAAATGAAAGTCTGATTCCGTTTTTCATGAAGGTGAATACTTTTTCTATGGAAGTTGGAGAAAACCTGCGTTCATTGAAAGCGAAATTATACATTTAGTCAATATAAAAAACATATTAGCATAACAATATATTACAAACATTACCACACTCCATAACTGCTAGTATCATACCACCATCTTCTAAAATGCTCTTCAGATACAGTATAATATCTGCTAAATCTTCAAAGAAATACATCACATGGAATGTGTACTACCTGTACAGGTCAAAGGTCAATAAGAAGATTTTGGGTCATTTTCTCGAAAAAGTTCTTATTAGACTGAATAGAAATATATATCTTCAGATTAATTTGAGCCCTATTTAAAGTTTGTCCAACTGTTAGTTACGGAGTTACATGATATGTAGGTCAAAGGTAAAAAATGCCAAAAATCATACTTCCGGCTATTTTTGGACAAACTTTTCCATTAGAACGAATATTAATATGCATCTCCCAAATAATTTGACACTAAAATTATTTCATTTAAAATAAACGTTGCAAAGATATGACCATTTTGTTTACAATGGGTCAAAACATTCAAATTGAGGTCAGAGGTCAAAGATGAATTTTAGAAATTTGACAACATGGGTTTTTATAACCAGCATGATTCAAATATTCATAAAACACAATGTTTACACTTTCCCCATGATCTGCACACGAAAATACATAGGGATCTGGACTATTTCCTTTTCTACTTTTATCTCTTTCACAATTTTATCTTGAAAATATGAATTGATCCAATTTTAAAACGCTTCAAAATTTCTGCTTCGTTCCCAAAATGCCCAAAATTTACTAACTTGAGAATGCGATGTATATACTACACTGTATTGTAAACATTATTTATGCGTTGTTACTTTTATTTACTATAAACTTGAGTATCCTAAATTCTTGAAAATAATGGAAAAAAGGAGAGTAAAATGTCAATATGTATTTGTAATAACTATGATGAACGAATAAATGTGGTAGATTACACCACAAAAGAGAAAAAAAACTTGAGCACGCAACTGCAGCCATGTATATGGCCTGGTTTCTATTAACTTAGCTGCATTAATATTTTCCTATAGCAAGATTTGATTATCATACAATAAATGAATTACAGTAACGCTTTCAAATTGACATTATAATCTAATTTTAACATGAAAAAAAATGTATTTTCCAGTTTAGGCCTAAACTTCTTTAATTTTGTTCTATTTTGATTTGTTCATTCAATTATATTATTAACGTGTTCTTTCAAATGCAATTAATTGTAAATGCAATTTTTGTACGTCACTTACGCGATTTTTGTTGTCTATCGTGTATTGTCATAATAATATTCTTAATATACATACAATACTTCATTTTACTCTTTGTGGTAACATCTTTTACATAGTATTCGTGGGATTAAATACATTTAAATGTATCAGTATAATTTAATAATATCAATAGATTTGAATCGTAGGGTTACAAATTAGATTATAGGGACACCGGTTTTAGCAAGGCCATATACATGGCTGCAGTCGCGTTCGCAAATTTTATTTAGTGTTTACCGACCTACCAACCGATCGACCAACCGATCGATATAGTGAGCTTTAGAGTCTAAAAATATGAATAGAATTTGGCAGAAACGAATTTAGAAAACGACATCGACCTATTTAAGTTATAACAATAATGTATGTTTTATAGATTTAAGACAGGCATATTACATCATGGTGTGATAAGCTGAGCAATTGTTCTTGACCTATCAATAACTAACCTAATAATAGTTATCCCTTTTTGATGAAAATAAGTATTGAACTTGAAAACAATTTTATTTTTCACACATTAATGAAATCAAAATACGACACAGATATCTGAAAGTATAGTATTTTTTTTGTTCCATCAAACAATAATAGTGCAAAAACGGTAAAATTCTGAAATATCTTGAAGCCTATAAATAAAGTGTAATTTATGTATTACTACCTTAGTATATTTATTAATAAGATAATTAAAAATATACGGACCTACAGGTCTATCAGTAAGCCTACAACTTTATCCCGATGATTAAACACACACCTTCTATACGAGACCATCCATATCAATTATTTAGGAATATGCAAATAAAAAAAAAAACCCCGATACTTATTAAATGTTAAATGCGCAATGATATCGCTATACAACGATTTAGATGCAGTTACATCAATGTTTAGTAGAAGTAAAAGAAAGATTTAGTATAAGAGTATTACACAGATATATAATTATATTATCGCACTTATTAATAACTGCACTTTGAAATTAAATAAATTAAGCTGTTTTCACTGAAACACTGATTGTTCTACTTTGTGATAACAATCGCATCAGAGTCACATCGTATCCAAATTTTGCCATCCTCACTTTCAGGCAAAGCAATACTTTTTAAATACTCAATGACATCACAATACAACGATTTAGACGCAGTTTCCTTAAAGAAAGCCGATTTTGTAAGAAATTCCAAGAGAAGTTCTCCTTCTTTCGATTCATCATCAAAACAGCTGGTAGCATCCATTTTTACTTGCATATGATGCTTCACAAATTGTATTTGGAGTTTCGTCAACGCCTTCTCCACATCTCTTGTAGATAAAGGATATACATTCTTTTTAAACTGAGCCAATTTTCTTTGAATCTGTGGTATACAACTGTCATCATCTATAAAAACAAAACGAAGGTTATTGCCTGGTTGAACATTAAGACATTTAGACTCATTACTACGCACTGTACAACACTATAGAAACATTTTTTGATTTAGTAGACCTATGACATTTACTTAAGTCGAAGTTCAGTAGAACATTTTAAAGAAATGTATTCTTAGCATAACCATGTGTTTAAAAACATACCAGACTCCATCATTGCTAGTATCATACCACCATCATCAAGAATACTCATCAGATATTTTAAAATATCTGCTAAATCTTGAAAGGAATACAGCACATGAAACAGCATTATGAAATGGTATTTCTTCATTGGTTGATCTTGGGTTTCCTGTCTGAACTGCTGTAGAGTTTGCTGTCGCCAATCGAAGGAAACTCCATCAATGAGTTCAGTTTTCTTGGCAGCTAAATCTTGATATTTATTGATATAGGAAAGATCTGGTTCCACCACCGTATCTCTGATCTTGGGCCACTGTTTAAGCAGGTGCTGCAAAACA